>NW_006399830.1:7683637-7708755 GCF_000299155.1 Elephantulus edwardii | reverse complement strand
CTCTCCTCTCTCTTTCTCCTCTCTCCTCTCTCTGCTCTCTCCTCTCTCTCTCTCTCCCCCTTCTTTCTCCTCTCTCCTCTCTCTTTCT
Source organism: Elephantulus edwardii (assembly GCF_000299155.1). Lineage (NCBI taxonomy): Eukaryota > Metazoa > Chordata > Mammalia > Macroscelidea > Macroscelididae > Elephantulus > Elephantulus edwardii. Next base: position 7,708,667 of record NW_006399830.1, on the reverse strand, counting down.
CCTCTCTCCTCTCTCTCTCTGCTCTCTCCTCTCTCTCTCTTCCCCTTCTTTCTCCTCTCTCCTCTCTCTTTCTCCTCTCTCCTCTCTCTGCTCTCTCCTCTCTCTCTCTGCTCTCTCCTCTCTCTCTCTCTCCCCCTTCTTTCTCCTCTCTCCTCTCTCTCTCTGCTCTCTCCTCTCTCTCTGCTCTCTCCTCTCTCTCTCTCCCCCTTCTTTCTCCTCTCTCTTTCTCCTCTCTCCTCTCTCTCTCTGCTCTCTCCTCTCTCTCTCTGCTCTCTCCTCTCTCTCTCTCCCCCCCTTCTTTCTCCTCTCTCCTCTCTCTTTCTCCTCTCTCCTTTCTCTCTCTGCTCTCTCCTCTCTCTCCCCCCTTCTTTCTCCTCTCTCCTTTCTCTCTCTGCTCTCTCCTCTCTCTCTGCTCTCTCCTCTCTCTCTGTCTCTCACACACACTCTCACACATTTCTGTATGAACTTAAAAAACCTTCATTGCTGCTGAGTTGGAATTAACTCATCGCAGATCCTCCAGTGGATTTTCGGAAACTGTAGAGTCAGTGAGAGGAGATCGCCCATTTTTCCTCCCATCGAGCCACTAGTGGATTCAAACTACCTGCCTTTGGGTTGGAAGCTGAGCTCCTTGCCCACTAGGCCACTAGAGCTCCCTTAATCTGTCCATCTACCTATCAGTGTGATTTTTATGTGCCGTCAAGTTTCAGCACCCCATAGCTAACCCTTTAATGGGCTTCCGGAGGCTGTAAGTTGCGTGAGAGGGAATTGCCTATCTTTATCGTGCAGAGAAACTGGTGACCCTGAACCATGTGCTTTTGGGTTGGCAGTGCAGCTCCATACCAGATAGTCACCAGATATAGATATATTGATATAGGTATATATATAGATGTGTGTGTGTGTGTGTGTGAGAGAGAGAGAGAGAGAGATAGAGCGAGTGTGCACGCGAGAGAAAGGGTATGTGTGTGTATGAGTCTGAGTGAACAGTATGGGAGAGAGTGAAAATACAGTGTATGATATGAATGTATGTGTGAGAAATTGTGTGTGTGTGTGTGTGTGTGTGTAAGAATGTGTGTGTGTAAACAGAACTTTGAACACATGATATGTGGCATAAGGGAGTGAGAGTCCTTAACACCAAAAGTTTCCTAGCTCAGTAATAAACCTCCCGTGAGCCTGGGATTGAAGAGTTGTCCGTCAAGCTGTTTATCGTCGATGGAACAATGGATATAAAGCTGCCGCCGTCCTGGAGCCTGCAGTTGCTCGCTGAGGCTTGTCAGAGGCGTCCCTGCGACCTGGCACGGTTGTCACCTTCCAGGTCTTTGTGATTTGTTCTCTAACATTTTGTATTGCCTTCTGCCATTTAGAAGCAATTTCAATAAAACCATTAGGCAGAGAGCTGCTTCAGATGGCTACATGCTTTAAACTCGGGAAAAATAAATCTAGTTCTCTGTTCAGAGGAAGCAGAAGTGCCTTCAGCTTGGCGGTTCCCTGTTATCTGTGTTCTCATTCTTTGTTGGACCCGGTCCTCAGGGTGTATAGGACCTTGTCACTGTCCCGCTCCAAAGCCCAGACCCAGTGCGGTGGAATCGCTCTGGCTCAGCGACACTGTAGGACAGAGCAGAACTAACTACCCCCATAAGTCTTTCAAGGCTGCAGATCCGTAGAGAAGCAGACTTCCATAGTGTCCTCGTGGGCAGTGACTGGAAGGTTCAAACCACTAACCTTGCAGCTTGCAGCCAAGGGCTTAACTACTGCATCACCAGAGCTATTTGCCTCATGTTGTTATCGTACCGTCAAGTAGGAACCAACTCACAACTGATCATCTGGTAGACTTTTAAAGGCTTTAAATCGCACTGGAGAAGATTGCCCAACTTTCTTCTGTGGATTCAAACCATGTGCCTTTGGGCTGACAGTGCTACTCCTTACCCCTAAAGCCACTAGAGCTCCCTATTTGAGAACACATTTGACCAAGAGCCCCAATGGGTTCGATTTCTTGTGTTCATATTTCTCCCAGTGATCTTGCATTTAGACAAGCCCTGGTGGTACAGTAGTTAAAGCATTTGGCTGCTAAGCAAAAGGTGGTTAGAAGGTAGTCGATGTCCTGAGGGATGAAGATGAGGCTCCCAGCTTCGGTAAAGGTTTCCCGCCTCAGAAACCCTACCAGGCACTTTGGCTGTGCCCCGCAGACTGCCATGAGTGGAATTCGATTTGGTGACAGTGGACTTGGTTTGGGTTTTGATCTTGCTTAGGTCGTGTCCCTGGGTGGCACAGCCATGTGAGCCCCCAGCTGCTGTTTAAAAAGGTGTTGGTTCACGTTCACCCGGAGGGACCTTGAGTGAAGGACCTGGGGGTTACTTCATGCAGATAGAAGCCATTGAAAACCCAGTGGCATACAGCTCTCCATGATGCACCGGGCGTGCTATGGCCGGGAATGGACTCCAGGGCAGCTGGCATTCAGTTTTTCCTTGTCTCTAGGCCCCTATCCCACCTAGTTCCCAAAGCAGAGAGAGATCTCTCCTGAGATCAGAAAATGGACTATGTCTTCTTGTTTTTTCCGAGACAGTGTTAAACATTTCAACGAAGCTCTGTACCTGAGATTCAAGTGCCTTATCTCGGTGTCTGATTTTCACCCATTTCTTTTTCTCCTCTCTCTCCTTTTCCCTTCCAGGCTTATCCAAATCCCTTGGGCTCATTGAGGGTTACGGTGGACGTGGGAAAGGGGGTCTTCCTGCTACCCTTTCCCCGGCTGAAGAGGAAAAGGCTAAGGGACCCCATGAGAAGTATGGCTATAATTCCTACCTCAGTGAAAAAATTTCACTGGATCGTTCCATTCCGGATTATCGTCCCACCAAGTAAGTTCTGACTCGGTCATTGGGAAGGAAGCATCTGTCAGGTCCTGTGGTTGGGGGTGAATGGAGCACTGGTGATGTTACAGCCTGTTACACTGCCAATCAAAAGGTTTACAATTCAAATACACACCCTGCTCCAAAGGAGAAAGATGGATTACTGCCTCCCGTAAAGATTTACAGCCTCAGAAACCTGATGGTGGATTGCCATGAGCTGACATTGCCTTGGTGGCACTGGGATGGGTAGGCACAGAGCTTGTAACATCTTCCTCTGTGATTTATAACCAACCAGGAACCTATGATTTCACTTAGCCACCTCCACAGCCCAAACACTGAATGCTATTGCTGATGAAATATTAGCTTAATAAAAAAGATTTAGTTTCTATGAAAGTAATCCCAGAAACATTTAGAAAGGACCTCAGTACAAAACATTTTCAATAAAAAGCATATAAAGCATCCTGGGTCTCATTATTTATAGATGTCAGCTGTTAAAATTTTAGTATATTATTATTATTTTTTACTCTACATTTGCTGTATAAGTTGTGAGCATATAATATAAAGGAAAAGTTAATTTTTAAAGAATTGTTATTTGAAAGTTTGTGAAGCAAATACACATTTTATTCTGTAACATCCATTTCTATATCCTCCACTGTACTCATGCTTTCCCCACTCCCTTCCTCCAATTCTGATTCTGTTCATCCTCCTGGACCCAGTGCGCTTTTTCTTTCATGATATTGTGCTGCTCCTCTCCTTATTGCCTTTCACTGTAGCCTAGGGAATAGGGAGTTGCACTGCCAACCCAAAGGCATGTGGTTCAAATCCACTAGCTGCAACTTGAGAGAAAGGTAATCATTCTCCTTCCATGTGATTTGTAGCCTTTGAAAACATGTTCAACAGTCAGCCATGAGTTGGTTCTGACTTGATGACAATGAAGGGTTTCCACCCCGTTATTGTTATTTATTTACTAATATTTACTCCCTTCTCACCACATTCCCATGCCTGGTAACTATACTCAGACCTTATTTTGTTGAGCTGCAGTTTTTATTTTTTAAGTTGAAGGTTCATGCCAATACTGTGTTGACGAAGTCTGTGGGCATCATTTTTTCCAGGAGGATGGTCCCACTTCGTGTCCATGGGCCACATTTCGCTCATTCTTTCAGTATTTCAGGCCTTTCCACAGCACTTTTGAAGACGTTGTAGAGTACGGTGCAGATGAAACATAATTCTTCCCAGCCCCTCCTAGGACTCACTTTAGTGCGGTGGTCTGACATGGAATCTGCAGTATCTCTGAGGTCTGCCTATGTTTATGTTATTCTTTTTCATGTAACATTATTTTGTGATCATTTTCAAGGTTGAAAATAATCAGCTCTCTCCTCCTTTTTTCCCTTTATTATAAATAACATTTGGTTAAATGCTGTACTAAGAGCTCCATGTACATTGTTTTGATATTTATTTTCCTAATTCACACTTCAAGTATATTTTCATGCTATTCATAGGATTTTTTTTAGTTTAAAAGTAGATGGCCAGTCCTGCTTCTTTTAAAAATAGAGGAGACTACAAGGTAGCAAATCTTTTTGGAAGCTTTCCATACATACACCATTTCCCCTTGGAAGTTTGTATTCATTCCTTCACCCCCTCAACATTATGTCATGAGTGTTTCCTAGTTTGAATACTAATGGTCATTACTTAAGTGGTATATTGAGATTGTTTTCTCTTTTTAAACACTATAAACACTCTTTGAAATAAAACTTCTCTGATGTTTTAATGTTATAAATAACCTTTTGAAATAAAGTTTCTGTGTACATCTTCACATATATTGGTATGGTCCTGTATACTTGATTCCACACTCTAAGAGTCGTCATACACCTAGCAGCAACAACCACGTAAGAGAGAATAGGATAGGGATGTTTTTGGAAGCTCTAGAGACATGCTGTAATGTTTGCCTCCTAGAAATTTGTACAATTCTTAGTCCTGTTGAAATTCTACTAGACTCTTGTCCTTGTTAGTATACTGACATTTAAAAAAAAAAATCTCTGCTGTGTTAAGAGGTGAGAAAATATGTCTCATTATTGGTTCCCTGTGTATTTTTTTGGTTGAAGTTCTTGCCTTTTAGGTTTGGCAGCATCTCGCTTGGCTTGTGAGCTGTCTTCATTCTGTGCACTTGGATTTAAGGATTATTTATTTACTTCTCCTGAGACAGAGAAAAGCAGTCTGTCATGGAATCAAGATGCCAGAGCAAAAACTCCCCTTTCCTCGGCTGGGCTGTATCTTGGCTTCAGAGAGAAATTTTGCTGTTAGATTTGTAGAGTCAGTCGGTCTCTCTCTCTCTCTCTCTCTCTCTCTCTCTCTCTTTCTCTCTCTCTCTCTCTTCCTCCTCCTCCTCATTTAGAGGGTGCCCTTGTTTGGAGTAGATGATTTCTTTTTTCAAATGGATTTGGTACAAATCAGTTAAGTATCCTGGCTACTGAGCAAAATAGATGCCAGATAAAGAAAATTATCTTAAATGGATTTAAAATTGCCGCATTAGCGCAGAATCTGTGAAATCCTCGCGCTCTGCCTAATAAGCATATATTCATTTTGAATCACCAGGAAAATATACATCACCCCTGTTGGAAACTGTTTTGTGCTTCTGGACTTCTGCTCATGAAAACATCTGGCTGTTTTCATTCCCTGGTGCTCTCTGATTAGCTCTTCTTAGTTGGACTTGGCAAGTAAACAGAACCATGTTCTTTGCAATCTTGAGCAAGGAAACGCTTGCAGCAGGGAGCCAACTGAAGTGGGTCAGCTGAAGAAATGTGTTGTTGTTGTGTTACTGTCCCGTTGGCTCCACCTAACCGTGACTGGTGACCCGTGGGCCACCGAACCAGCTGTGCTGTGTTGAGCTATTCAGTCCTTCACCGCCTTCTGGATCCTGGATGTGTTTGAGCCCCTGTTTCCACTTTGTGTAGTTTGAGGACCTCTCAGCTGGGGTCTCGTCTTCTAGCACCTTCTCAGACAATACTCTGTTGAGGTCTGTGAAGTTTTTCATTGACTGACTATTGGAAGTAGATCACCAGGCCTTTCCTCCTAATCTGTCTTAACCTGGAATCTCTAATGAAGACTGCCCACCCTAAGTGACCTTGCTGGTGTTTTAAATACCACAGCTTGCAGCATCATGCTGTTGCTGTGTGCTTGCGAGTTGGAACCGACCCACAGCTGACTCTCTAGCAGACTTTCAGAACCAGTAAATCACAGGGGGAGATTGCCCATCTTTCTCCCACGAATCAGCTGGTGGATTTGAGCTGCATGCCTCTGGGTTGACAGCACAATTCCTTACCCCTAAACCAACCAGAGCTCCCAACCCACCACGGTATGACATACCAGCAGATTGGTTGTGGGAAGAAATATTAATGAGCACTTATTTTGTGCCAGATAATTTTACCCACACGAGAGCTTGAACAACCTAGTGAAACACATTTCATGCGTTCTTATTCTCAACGGAGGGAGACTGGTTTGAAAGCCCGTGGCTGTTGGACAGAGTGGTCCATGTGATAGGCGTCAGGCTGGAGTGATGCTGAGAGTGTATGGTACGTACAGTGTAGACACTATCGCACATAGTGGATAGAAGTAGGGATAGTTTCTGTGCAGACATGAGCCTAAACGGAGTCTTGAACGATCACTGTATTGAAGTAGGAAAGGGGATAAGCATTACCCAGTAGGCAGTGGGATGGGCAGAGTTGAAGGGACCAGAACCAGGATGGTGGGCTGGGGAGGAGTGCATGGTTCAGTATGGTGGTGGTGCAGAAAACAAGGTGGCTTGGACACTCGTTGATACACAGTCTCTCCTGAAACTTGGCTAATATGATACTGAAGATGCAGAGAGGAGGGAGGTCAGTAAAGGAGAAGCACACAGGTTCAGGGAAGTCAGCAGGGACGAGAGGGATGCTTGGAAATTTGTGGGTTATGAAGAGAGTTTGGACGAGCGGTAACTGTGTTAGAAAGCTACTTGTAGCTGAACCCGTCCTCTGGCGTGTGGGGAGGAGTTCAGCCCAACCAGACCTCAGAACCCGTGCAGGCTCAGGAATTGGAGACACCGGGGTTTCTGTTGGCCAGGAAATGAATTTAAACAGAGGACAGGTTCAGCTGTTTGCCCAGATTACTTCTTCTGCTCAGCACAGCCATTGCTCAGAGGGACTGTAGGCAGAAGACAACTCACCTCTAGCATTGAGGGTGGTGAGACCTCATCTCTTACGTTGGACATGTTGTAAGGAAGGACTGCTCTCTGGAGAAGGATGTCATGCTTGGGAGAGTGTTGGTCAAAAAGAGGGCGACCCCTCAACGAGATGAATTGATACATTGCTGTCACAGGTTCAAGCACCATAGGAGTAATGCGGATAGGACTTGGGGTTGGTCGGAATCAGAGCTTGACTCCCTAGCATGTGACAACAATTCCACCACCCAGGAGAAAAGACATGGCTTACTCCTTGGAAATGGTGAAACCAAGATCCTCTGGGCTTTTTGGTTCATAACGCCGAGCCCAGGCGGGGAGAAGGCTGAGTGCTAAAGGGGGAAGCTCTCTAGCCTCCTTATACCAGCAGGTTGTCCAATCCTAGTAGACCAGAGTTTGAGGATCCACTGAGGAGACCCTGTAACCCAAGGCCACCGCTGAGTAATATGCAAGTGAGGTATCCCAGGAAAATGTCTGGGCTCTGGTCATTCCGATGTGCCCAGTGATTTTAAGAAAGAGAAAATGATGTCTAAGTTTGAATTTTACACCTAACCATCCATGTTATCAAGACAGAACAAGACATAATCAGATATGGAGAGTCTTGGCAAATCTGGGGTGTTTTTTTTATGTTTTCAGAAAGCTATGTCAGGATCTATTCCAGTAGAAAAAGAGGAGAAAGTTAGAAAGAGGGTGATGATGTCGGTTCCAAAAATCAGGTACCTCAAGTGAGCTAGAGAAAGGCAGGTCTCAGAAAGGTGACGGGAGTGGGTTTCAGGAAAGCATTTGAGGTGACAGCTGGGTAGACCAGGGAATAGCCGTTCTCTGTGGAAGAGGAGGGCGGCCCCTCAAGGAAGGATGATTCCAGGGGAGGGGAGATCACGTGGTTTCATGTCCTGATGGCCTGATTCACTATGACTTATTTGTTACCTTCCTTCAGAAAGTTTGGGGACACAGAAAAACCAAACCTCTGTAAAAGAAAAATAATTATTAACTACAAGGAGGGGGAAATAGCACTTGCAAAAAAGGAATGGCAGTTCTGTGCACGTTGTGGATTGACTGTGAGAAAGTTGTTGTTGTTTTTAGGTGCTGTCGATTTGTAGATGAGTCATAGCGACCCTATGAACGACAGACCTGAGCACTGTTCATAGAGTTTCCGGAGGCAAGCCATTTGGGAAGTGGATGCCACTCCTGCTTCCAAGTGAGGAATATAGTCATATAAATAGTCATATAAATAGAATCACTGCACATTGTGCCATGCATGGCTTGGAAGTAGGAGGTGGTGAAATGTGTGTGAAAGTGAAATGTTAGTGTAAGGAAATGAAGTCTTAAGCTCCAGAAACAGGAAGTCAACAGAAGATGTCTCAAATTTTAAAAATCAAGAAAAGAATGTCAAAATCATGGTGATTTGGAAATACGGAGATTACAAAACTAGGTAGAGGCTGTGTTAAGTTTTGCTTTGATGAAATAACAATACAATTAAGCAATACATGTACAAAAAAAATTCAGTAAGACAGGTAGAGTGGAAGGAAGGGTGGGGAAACGAGGTTGAATGCCTTTGATTGCAATCATGTTTTAATATTATTCTGACAGCTCCCTGGAGGATGAATTAGAAAGTGGAGTTTGCGAGTGTGCCCACAGGCCATACATAATCAACAGAGGCACCACTGCAAGTTCTGAACTCCCCCGTGGAAGCCACTGAATCATGAGTCTGTCTATTAATTGCCGCAGGTTGAGTTAAAGGAGTGAGTTCACTTCCAGGCTTCAGAACAGTAGCACCATAGAGCGGCCGAGTCTTTAGAAGAGTCAGCTCTTCTAAATGTTTGGGAAATATTTGCTCAGGATGCAGTTCAGAAGGCAGGAATGAGAGACGGGGTAAGGACAACTGGAAACAAGGGCTTAAGGGAGGAAGCGGGGAACGCTGGTACAATCTGGGGTTTGTAGTCAGTGTCACCAGAACCATGTGTATGAGTGTTTGAAAGGAAAACCTGTTTTCTCAGTAAACTTGAGTTCAAATAATAATAAAGCCTTTTTAAAAATATAGAAAAGACACATGTAAAGAAACCAAAAGTTCTTTTTCCATAGACATGTCATTACTAACATTTGAGCCCGGGGGGATTTGAGGACAGCTGGGAACAGAGACGTTTCATGGTTGTTAACTGACACCTGGTTAGCCAGTGACTCATAACAAGCCCGTGCACAGTGGGATAGGACGATCTTGGCTCATAGGGTTTAAACTGATTTTTGGAACTCGGTTGCCAGGTCTTTCTTTGTAATTCTTCATAACGTAGAAGCTCTGCTGAAACTTCAGCACACAAACCTCCACTGACAGGTGGGTGGTAGCTGTACGTGTGTGTTGGTTTGGAATCAACTCTAGGTCTCCTGCACAGAAGGGAGGCATCCTCCTCCTGTCCTGTCAGTGCCCCTTCTTTCTTCTAGTATATTCCAGAGCCCCCTAGAAAGTTAACCTCCTATGAACAGAATCTTCTTGAGAAGCCCCAAACAACTTTAGAATATTTAAGTTGAGATTGATTTCATTGCTATTTTAAACAAAAACCCAAGCTGCTTTAATTTGGATCGTTTTATTACTGCAATATTACTCTTGAGAAAATTGTTGCTCTTATACATACGAATGAATTTTTAGGTAGTTGTGAGATTAACCACCCGTTTGTCATATTTCATGCAAATGGATTCCAAAAGGTTGTTTTCTTTTTTATCTTAATTCTGTGATTCCCCCCTCCCCTTCTTCCACTGGACAGATATTTTAAATTTGTATGAGTCCCAAACTGTCAATCTTTCTGTTTTCATTTCTTCCTCGCTCCAAAGCTAAGAAAGCTCTCGTCTCTCGGAATGCTTATAAATATTCTATTTTGTTTTGTGTTTCTTCTTTATGACTCTTTTATATTTTATTCCTCCATCCGTCTAGAGTTTATTTTGCAATATGGTACAAGTATGTATCTTTTGTTCCACATTTCTGTCCATTTTTTTTCTTTTTCTCTTCTCTAAAACAATATGTTGGATAATCACTCTTCTCCTATAATTTGGAGCTGCTAAATGTGCTATGTTTCAGGACTTCTTTTCCAGATTCTGTAATATTAATGTAAAGAGTATTACAATGGTAGCACAATGGGTTAAGTGTTGGGAAAATAATGGGAAAGTGAGGCATGCAAACCCACCAGTTGCTCCTCAAGAGGAGGAGGAAGTTTCCTTCTGTAAAGATTGTTGTTGTTGTTGTGTACCACAGCACCACCTGTAACTCCTAATGTCTCTGTTAACAACATAGTGAAACCTAGCCGCTTCCTGTACCATCCTCCCAATGTGCTATGTGTGCCACGCTCAAGTCCAAGTCCATTATTGCACTGTGTCAGTCTGTCTCTTTGAGGGTCTTCCTCTCTTTCACTGAGACCTGCTTTCCCCAGCATGCCCCCAGCTGACAGCATGCTCAGAGTATGTGAGCAGAAGTCTCACCATTCTTGCCTCCAACAAGTGCTCTGGCTACACTCTCTCTAAGAGAGATCTGTTTGTCCTTGGTATAGTCAATGCCTTTGCCAAGGTCACTGTTCGAAAGTATCAATTCTTGTTGTTGTTTGTGTGCTGTCCAGTTGGAACCAACCCATAGCTGACCTTCCAGCGAGTTTTCAGAGACATGCCTTTCTTATTCATCGTTCGGCTTTCACAGCCTACAAAGCCAAGATGACCGCCTTTAAAGACCGCAGCCCTGGAAGTCCTCCGGGATCGTTCTCAGCCCTGCAGGCCGCTGTGAGTTAGAATCAACTCAGGGACAGTGCATTTGGTCGAGTTTTATTATTTCCTCCTTCCTTCTTCCCTACCTTTCCCTCCACCACTTCCTTCCTGTTCGTTGAGCTGAAGTCTCCATGGTGCTGGGTGCATTTGGAGGGAGGAGTGAGCAGGTCTGGCCCTGGTAATAAACCTCAGATGAGTGGAGGAGGCAGGTGACTTAAGGTTGTTGTCAGAGGACCTTAGGAAATACAGTAAGTGATGGAGCATTTGTGGACGGGTCAGAGGGCTGTGCAGAGGGGACCCAGAGCCGGCTCCTAGCTGTGAACAGGAATTTCCCCTCTGCGGAGAAAGTGGGCACATGGAATTGCAACATAGGGACTGGGAAATACTTAGATTTCAGGGATTTGAGGAACAGCAAACAAATAGTTGACAGGAGTATACCGTTTTCCTGATGCGGTTTTGGAAAGAAAGTCTGGGTAGTGGAGGGGAAGAGGAGACCAGAGTGAGAAACATTTCCCATCCAGAGTCTGGATTTTATTACTGTTTAATGGCTAGGACTTAATTGCTATGCATCAGAGAGCTGGACAATGGCTAAGGAGGACAGAAGAAGAATCTATGACTTTGAGTTGTGGTGTTGGAGAAGAGTCTTGAACACACCATGGACTGCCAAGAAAACAAATAGGTCTGCCTTGGAAAGGATGAAACCAGGTTTCTCCTTGAAGGCTAGGATTTCGAAGCTTCATTTAGGCACGTGGCCAGGAGGGACCGGTCCTTGGAGAAGGACATCATGCTGAGCAGGGTGGAGGGACAGCACAGGAGAGGAACACCCCAGATGAGATGCATTCATACAGTAACTGAGGCAGTGGGATTAGGTGTATCCATCAGTGAGACTGGCTCAGGACAGGGCAGGCTTCAACGCTGTTGTATGTAAGGTCACAGGCGACTTGATGGTACATAACAACAACAGATTGGAGGGGATGGCGGCTCGTGTCAGGATGACTAACTAGGTGTCAGTTATGTTTAAGAAGGCAGTCCTGGCGCGATAGTGCCTGACGAATGGAGCTGCTCAGTCTCAGTGAAAGGTCAGCAGTTCGTATCCACCAGCTGCTGTGCAGGACAGAGGTAGGCCGTCTCCTCCCATAAAGGTCTCCAGCCTCGGAAACCCCACTGAGAGTCACTGTGAGCAGGAAATGCTCGGCAGCAGTGTTGCCGGTTGATTGGTTTGTTTGTTGAAGACGTGATTAAATAAAAGTCTCTACTCAGCCAACATGTTGACCATGTTGTAAGGAGGGACTGGTCCTTGGAGAAGGACATCATGCTTGGGAGGGTGGAGGGACAGCACAGGAGGGGAAGACCCTCTATGAGGTGGATTGATTCAGTGACTGGGGTAATCGGGATGGGTGTGTCGGAGGCAGTGCGAATGGCACAGGACAGAGCAGGGTTTAGCACTGTTGTACATAGGGTCACGGTACATAACAACAACAGCTACTCAGCCAACATGTATTGAGTGGCAGCCGTATTCAAGGCACTGAATGGAGAGGAGGACTTCTGGTAATAAAGTGACTTTATTATTGTATACCTTTGAAAGAGATCTCATGGCACAGGGATTAAATATTTGGTTGCTAACCCAAAAAGGCCATCAGTTTGAGTCCACCAGAGGCTCTGCAGTAGAACGTGGTGGCAGTCGGCTTCTGTAACGATTGAAAAACTCAAACCCAGTGCTGTTAAGTGGGGACTGGCTTGTAGCTGACCCTCCAGTGGGGTTTGGGGAGGCTGTGAATTGCACAGGAGGGGATTTCACATCCTTCTCCAGAGGATTTGAATGGCCAGGAAGGCCCCACCTTTGGCTTAGCAGTAAGATCCGCTGTGGACTACCCCTCCTCCACACACACACAGCTCCTGCCTGTAAAGGTTGGTGCTTTGGGGACCCTGTGAGAGCTGTTCTGTTCTGCTTGTCCGGGTCTCTAGGAGGACAGTACAGCATCGGACAGGCTTTCTTTCTATTGTGCATAGGATTGCTGTGTGTCACCTCGAATCATGACACCTAACACACATCAGCAGCCTATTGGTGAGATCCCCTTTGGAAATATGGTTCTTGCCTGCCTGCCTGCCTGCCTGCCTGCCTTCCTCCCATCCTTCCTCTTCCTCTCCCTCTCTCCTCCTCCCTCCCTCCCTCCCTCCCTCTTTCTCTTTCTCATTCCTCCCTCCCTTCCTTTCTAAATCAGATCATAGTGCACAAGAGTGGTCCCTAAATAAAATCACTTCTGAGTTATAAAATGTTTAGAATAAACAGAGACACCTACACATGAGGGAGGCAGACACTGAGTGAGGGTTATCTACAAACCGAGAAATCCAGAAATGCCCAGGACTAAGGCAGACACTGAGTGAGGGTTATCTACAAACTGAGAAATCCAGAAATGCCCAGGACTAACTACTTACAGGTAAGGAATCTGCACAGCCAAGACTCTGAGAGTTTCAGCCCCAGAACTGTGAGAAAAAGAATGTGTGTTCTAAAGTCACCTCCTTTCGGTGTGTGTGTCACAAGACACTTGCCAAAATCCAGATACTTCCCACTTTTCAGGAGTTCACATGACACCTCTTAGCTTTTTACAAAAGATCAACCTGTGTTCACTAACTGACAGAAATCCAAAGAAGACTTTAGCTTTTATGATAAAGGTAAAAACTAAAATGAGCATCTGTTGTTTGTTTTGTATGCACCTTTAAAGAAGCGCACAGCTGCTGTGACCTTGAACTGTGACTGGGGACTCTGTTAGTGTGACTTTAGGGTTCTTGCATTAGTTGCTCTGATTTATGAGGTTATTTTTTTTTTACGTCTGAGAGCACTCAAAATTTTTTTGTCCTGTATAGATGAATGGAAATGTCATCTCAGCCTTTGCCCTTTGAGCTCTCCAGAGGCTTCTGTGGTTTGAGAGAGCGGCAGGAACTTGCCCAGCGTGCTTGGTTGGCTTTCCTGGGCTTTGCTTTAGTGCACTTTGCAGAGATGGTGTTTTTTAGTAATTGAGGGTCTTGGGCAACAGCCCTCGGTCAAGCAGATCTGTTTTGGCCGAAGGCCTGTGCTCACTCGCCGTCTCTGTGCCCCCTCTTGCTCATTCTCACGGTGTTTCAGATGGTCCGTGATGTTTTTACACATCTGAGAGACTACCTTGGTGTGTCAGCATGACTTGTGAAACCAGAAAACGTGTGCAACTTGCTTGATTGCAGAGCTCACTGTGTGGCAGTGATTCCGGAACCTACAGTGTCTGAGGTCAGCTCTCTCCCTCTCTATACTGGATGCCAGCACATTGTGCTCTGCCTGCCAGGGGTCTGGGATACAGGACAGGACCGCCCAGGCGCACAGACGGCCGCCCTGTGTCCCCTAAGCCAGGGGAGACTCCTGCTCACATTTTATCAGCTCCTCTGCTCTCAGGGCCACATGGGGAATTTATGCGCTGTTTCCCTGCTGTTATCTCTGGTTCCTCCTTTGGCCTCCTTCCTGTAAATCCAGGTGTCGGGTTTCTGGGGAATTCATTCTCAGAAAGGCTCCTCTTTCTTTCATTGCTAGAAGCTCAGCCCTCTGTCTTCTGGCAGCATCTGCTTGGACATGGAAGGATGGATGGATGGATGGATGGATGGATGGATGGATGGATGGATGGATGGATGGACGGACGGACTGGACGAGGCATCGGTGGCCTTCCTTAAACCCCTCCCATGAAGAGATGCATGTCTGGGTCCACAGATCCAGAACGCTGTCTGGGATGATGGTGCAAGGGGCAGGGGGTGGGGGGCGGAGTGTGTGTACAAAGTCCCGTGGACGTTTCAGCTTCCTTTGGTGAATGTGCATGTGGACAGGAGCACATGTCACTGCCCTGAAGGCGTTTGTGACCATTCATTGTCACTGTCAAGTTAGAGCGGACCCATAGATGACCCAGCACGAGGCACTTAACCGCACAGGAGGAGATTCCCAGTCTTCTCCCACAGCGCGGCTGGTCACCTCGAACCGTGTGCCTTTGCGACTGCAGCACAGTTTCTTACCACTTGACCACCAGAGCTCCCTTGTGACAGTTTAGCGATGCCAGTTCTCTTACTTCCTCAGTGCTACGCTGGGGGCATCACATGTTGTAGTGCTGTTGGCGTTCAACTCCTCTAGCTACTTGATGGGAGACACATGGGCTGCCTCCTTATATAGAGATTTACAGCCTCGGAAACCCAATAGAGGATTGGTATGAGTTGGAATCAACAAGAGTGAGTGAGTGGTACTAAGGAGCCCTGGTAGCATAGCGTGTAATGTGTTGCTCTGGTAACCAAAAGGTCAGTAGTTCAAAACCACCAGCTGCTCTGAGGGAGAAAGGTGCAGTCTCTCCCCTGTAAAGATTTATAGCCTCAGAAAACTGATAGAGTCACGATGAGTTGAATTTCCTTTAATATCTGTGTTACTGTCACAGAAATACCGGCAGTGGATGGCTTTGGCAAACACATGCATTTTCTCACAGTTTAAGTGATGGAAGTGTGAGTTCAGGGCTTGGACTGTATGAGAAGTCTCCCTCCCTAGCACTAGACAAGTATGTCTTTCCGTTTCTGGTCCCACTCCTTGGCGTCTTCATGTGACATCTGTCCCTCCTCCCCACGCCCCAGCCTTTGTCCCAGCTTCCCTGTGTCATCTCCCTCTTTTCACATCTCAAAAACTAGTAGGTTTAAGACGCAGCCTGCATGCTTAATAGTCTCACTCACATGACAGAGAAAGCCCTCTTCCCAGTGAGATCATCGCACCAGTCTACTCAAGGTGGTTCTGGGGTCTCAGTGATTGACAGCTGAAAGGTTGGTGGTTTGAATCTAACCAGAAGGACCGTGGAAGGAGGGCCTGGCCATCTACTGACAGTGAGTCATCGAAAACCCCACGAAGCATAGCTCTTCTCTGACCGGCGTGAGGTCACCGTGAGTCAATGTCGAATCAGTGGCAACTGGGGAATACAAAACAAAACTCTGCTGGTTGATCTACACCCAGCTCCTTTCTCCCCCCGTTTATATATCTGATGGTTGTGGCTGGACTTCTAGTTTTGAACCACTTTTCAGCTGGTAGGTTCCTGGGTCATTGCTAGGTAATTGCTTCATGCCCTGAGCATCTCAGGTTATTTTGTAAATGGAATGAAAGTGCCTGTAAGAGGCCAGGAGGCCCGAGTTAACCTTCCGGTCCACCGCCGTGGGCAGAGGGAGCTGTCCGGTGGATGCTGGTTGCTGGAAATAACACACAGGTGCGTGCTTGGGAGGGACTCTGGGTTGCTGAGCACAATAATTACTCCCTGCATTGACTTCCTGTCATGTTTTTGTCACTGTGCTGCACATTTCATTGATCTCGTTTAAATTTCAGTGCTCTCTGAAGTCGCTGCTGCCATCCCTGTTCCAGGAATGAGGGAGGCGCTCTGAGAGGGCAGGCAATGGCCCTGAGGTCACAGGGCAGTGGCACGGGTGGCCTGTGTGCCTCCTCCCACAAGCTGTGTCTTCAGGTGCTGCCCAGACTTACCTCCCATCGGTGGATGGAGCTTCCTCTCCAAGCTTCACCGTCAAAAGAAGACATTTGAGTCCTGGGTGAAGGGGAGCCTTTTGAGGCATGTGTATGTGTGAGTGTGCAGGCACACGTGTGTATTTGTGCACGTGTGTGTGCGCGCGCGCACGCATGTGCCTTGATCAAAGCGTCCTTCCTCTTGTATTTCGGAAAAGCCAGCATCAGTGATTTTCAGCCTCTAGTGCACATTGCAGTCACCTGGAGAGCTTTCAGGATTTGTGATGCCCAAGGTAGGCCCCAGTGTAATTAAATCCAAATCTCGGAGAATCATCAGAGTTCATTTCTTCTTATGTGAGAATAGGTTCGTCATTGTTGTGTACCGTCGAGTCAGGACCACCCATAGCTGGCCCCCCAGCAGATTTCGGAAGCAGTGACTCACACAGAAGGAGACTGTTCATCTTACTCCCACAGAGCAGCTGCTGGATTCGAACCTCATACCTTTGCATTGGCAGCGCACCCTAACATTTGCCACTCTAGCCCTTTTAAAGTGTACCGTTCAATAGCATTACTTAATTCTCCGGGTTGTACAATCACCACCACAATAGCACCTGTTATTTTTGCTTCTTAATGCCTCCATCCTAGAGAGGGCAAGCTGGAACTCATTATGGTATCGTGCATTGTGTATTTGACTGTTAACCAGAAGGCCACTGGTTCTAACCCATCAGGTACTCTGCAGGAGACATTGAGACTGTCTCCTCCTGTAAAGATTTATCACCTCAGAAGCTCAGGGAGGGTCACTAGGAGTCAGAACGGTGTCAAAGGCAGCAGCTTAATTTCAGTTTCTTGACTGAAGATGTTGAGCTTCATTTCTTGTGTTTACCAGCCATGTCATTTCCCCCCCCTTTGAAGACATGCCTGTACAAGTGTTTTGTCCTTATTTTTCATTGGGCTGTTTGTTTGTATTGTTGAGTTGTAAGAGTCCTTCATATATTCTGGATGTTAACCCCTATGATTATCCAATATGTTGGCCCCACTTTGTATGCTGTTTACTTTCTTGATAAAGTTCTTTGATGCATAGACATCTTTAATTTTGATGGAATCTGATATGCCATTTTCTTAATTCTTGTTGTTTTGAAGTGACTTTGAGTCAAATATGATCCATAGCAACCCTTTGAACAACAGACGTGAACCCTGTCCTGTTCTGTGCTTTCATCTAGGGTCCATCTGTCATCAGTAATAATATCCCTGGGGCCCCAGCCCCTTCTAAATCTGGCAGTTCCTTGTCTAAGTACTGTTCTCCTTCTTAGTGCTCATGAAGCCTAATATTTTACCAACTGTCTGAGGTCACACCAATGTCCTACGTAGAAGACAGAAAACCAGTGGACTGACTTTGTTTCTCCAAAGTCTTGGCCCTTGGGCAGAGTGCGTTGAAAAGTGGCTCTAGATTTGCATTTGCAACAAGCTCTGTGGAAGAACTGTCAAAGGAACAAAGCACTGTCTCAGAGGAAGTACAGTCAGGATGCTCCGTGGAGGTGGAGAGGATGAGACCTCATCTCATGCTTTGGGTATGTTACCAGAGGACCAGCCCCTGGAGAAGGACAACATGCTGGCAAAGGTAGGAAAATTGTTGAAAAAAGAGGAAAACCTTCAGGAAGATGGATTGATACAGTGGCTGTGGTGATGGATCCCAACATAATGAAGGTTGTGAAGAGGGTGTGGGACCAGACAGTGCCTTATTCCATTTTACATGGAGTCAGCATGTATTCAAAGGGACTTGATAACCTCTAACAACAACAACAACAAGAATTCTTTTTCAAGTTCTTCAGGATACTATTTTCTTTGAATATCTACATGTGAGGGCAGATGGAAGAGAAAGTAATGGTCAGGACCAGGTTGGGGGATTCTCACACTTCAGGAATATTCTGTGTTTTGTTGCTGGTTGATCTGCATCGCCTCCTCCCTCCCACCTTGCTCCTCTCTTCGTCCTGTTCTACTTAATAAATGAAGATGGATAGAACTGACCTCATGGGGAGCGATTCTCCTTCTAGAATGTCATGATGCTTCACAGGATGGCTGATGACTCTCAGGGTGATTCCTTCTTAAGGATGCAGACTAGAAAGACAGATAGGGAGCAGGGTTGCTCTTTGTGGTGTGACGGGTGTTGTAAAATGTCACTGCTTTTGAGAAAAGATTCCTGTGTTTTCTAGAGTCACTCACTGCCCATCCAGCTGCCAAGGGTTCCAAATCTGCGGTTAGCATAAGCTTCCACTGTGATCTGAAAGCATTCCCATCCAAATGCATTCAAACAAAGCTACAGTAATGACTGCTCTTCACCGCTGTTCTAGACAGCTTTCTGGCGAAGTGTCAGCTTCTTGCATGAGAAATTCAAAACCAAGGGGTAGAAACGGTAGCCAGCCATTCCCTGTTAGGCAGACAGAGCCATTCCTTGTTCTTTGTATAACTGGAACAATGGGCTTAAGCACAGTACAGATTGTGAGGATGGCACAGGATTGGGCAGGAGAACTTAGGGTCACTAAGAGTTGGACCAACTTGATGGCAGTGCCCTTGAGCTTCAGACCCACGTGCCTCAAGTGAGGATGTGACATGGATTTCTTTGTTGTTGTTGTTGATGTGGATTTCTTGATGCCGTCGCTCAGTCACACCCAGGTTGGATGTTGTGATAGGAGAGGTGTAGCCTTTAATACTTCATGCAAGAATTACAGGGACTAGAGAACTGTAAGTGGTTGTTGTATGTGCTTGGCTCAGAACCAACCCATAGATAGCTGTGTCTCTGGCAAATTTTCAGATGCTATAAATTGCACAGGAGGAGATTGCCCATCCTTCTCCCACGGGGCAGCTAGTGGATTTGAACTGCATGCCTCTGGGATTGCAGTGCAGCTACTTACCATTAGGCCAGAGCTCCAGAAAGCTATCAGAAGAGTACAAAACAAAATCATATTTGCCCTCGAGTCATCTCTGGCTTATGGTGACCCATGTTTGCTAGACCTGAACCCTGCTCCTACCTTGTGTTTTTAATAGCTAGTTGTTTATTTTTGTGGTCCCTGCCTTTCTTCCTTTGTGAGGTACGCCTGACCTAAGCTGTGGTACTTTCATTTGCTTCTATGTATGCATGTGAAAGACGACGGCTAAGATGCCTCTTGGGCTGTGGCTTTGGCAGAGTATTGACTGTCCCATGAACAGCAAGAACAACAAATAAATATAACTTAGCACAAGAGCAGCTGGCGTGCTCCTGGGAGATGAGGGCCGTGCCTTGGCCTTGTGCACTTTGGGCATGTGCTCAGCCGCAGCCAGCCTCTGGAGAGGGACATCTACGTGCTTGGAAAAGTAGAGAGTCAGAGAAAAAAGAGGAAGAGGCTCGGGAGATGAGGGGCAGTTGCTGCAGCAGTGGGGCTTGGGCCGAGCCGAGAGGGCGAGGGGTGGGGGTGCCCCTGTTCTGTGGCACTTAGGCTCACCGTGGGTTGGCTCTAATGCAAGGACACCTAACAACAAGAACGGTTCCATTTTTCGTATAAGTATTTGCATACTTCAGAGATATATTGCAGGTTTGGCTTAAGTCTGACTCAGTAAACCAAGTCACACATTGTTGGTTTACCGTTGCATTCAAGTTATTGTCTGTCAGTTTACTGTACTAAGATAACTTGTGGTGACTTGCTGTGATGCTGGAAAGCTGTGCCAGTGACGTTGTAGATGCCAAAAGGGTCACCCATAGTGGATGGGTTTTGGCAGAACTCCCAGATTAAGACAGACTAGGAGGCAGGATTTGCCATCAACTGCTGAAATAACAGACCTCTGAAAACCCTCTGAGCACAGGGACTTGCAGTCAGTGTGAAATGGGCTCCAGTGTGTCAGAGAAGATGAGGACGGCACAGGGCAGGATAGAGTGCAGATAATGTTGTTTGCAGGGTCACTTTGAGTTCCCAACTCGATGTCATGTTAACAATAGCAACAAACACTGTATGTAAAAATTCCATCTACTCTACCCACACTGTAGGCTGTTTAGAGAACACTGGTGGGGGGGTCCGTTGTGAGCTGTACCACCAACTCGAAGGCTGTGAGTCTACGATGATTTGAATCCACCAGCATTGCGGCCTGAGGCACCCGATAGAGGGATGCTATGAGCGGGGACCAACTTCATGGCAGTGAGCTTGCGTTTGTAGTCTATTAAGTGTGAAAGAGCATTATGAAAAAGGTTTAAAGTATTGTTAGAATGACCAAAATGTGCCCCAGAGACACCGAGCGATTACATGCGGCTGGGGAAATGGGGCCGATAGGCTTGTTCAAGGTAAGGTTACTACAGACTTTACATTTATTAAAAAGGGCACCAGTGATAAGCATTAATAGAACGAGGTCTGCCTGTAAACCTGACGGGTGAACTGCAATTGTTCGCCGCTCCGTGAGCACCTGATTTTGTTAACCATTTCCACCTTCCAGGGAAGCCAGAAGGGGGCAGCTCAGAAATCCCTGTAGTACTTGCAGGTGGGACTCTATACCCAGCACCTGCTGGTTTCTGGAAGGTTTTCTTGTCTACCCGGTGTCACCCACTGCCCCTCACACCAGAAGCGTGCTCTGCATTAAAGCAAATCCAGCGTTAACAGGCGCGCACACACTCCCCTCCAAGAAGGTCCATCCCACTCCGATTTTTTTCGCGCATGGATGATTGCGTGGAAAATTTTCCTGCAAACATTCCCTGTCAGCTTTGGGAACAGTTAATGGAGCCATACGTGTCTGCAGTCACACCACCTCTTGTGTGTCAACTTCCAGAGATTTTTGGTCTTTGAACTCAGCACAACTCCCTGCTGTCACATTGGAGCCGACGACTGGTAGCTGACGTCCGTAGGCTGTCGACTGCACAGGAGATTGGTCATCTTTCTCCTTCAGAGCAGCTTGTGGATTTGAACAGCCAGAGGCACGACCTTTAAGTTAGCAGTACAATTCCTCACAAAGTGGCTGCAGGTGCACGCCACAGTCCTTGATAATCAGGTGAGATTTACTGCTCGGAGGGAGCTCAGGGGAAGAAACGAGGCTTCTGAGGTGGGCAGGAGAAATGAACTCGATTCAGGTATTAACGGGTGAGCCCCGTGTGCAGTGCAGAGGGAGATGGGCCCATCAGTATTACAGATGATGTGTCCTTTTTGTTAATTTGGAAGTAATTTTGATTCGCCGGCAGAGCTCTGAGGATGAATTCAGTGGAAAGAAGACCGTGGCAGATGGAGGGAACATATTTGTTCTTGGAAAATCAGTAGAAAATGTTTAATGCCAGCATAACCACATTTGCATAAAAATAGTCATAGGCAGCAAAGCGAAGAGATGCACAGGACATCGCTTCGGAACCACTGCTCTTTCAGTTTCATTTCATTATGAGCAGCATAAATAATTCAAGCGAATAAATACATAGGAAACTGCTTCAAGTAGGTGTACTACAAATTGTTATTCCTTGAAAATTCCTGTAATGGTACATGCCTCGGTGATGAAGTAACGCGATTATCCCTCTGCGTACAGCACCTGGCTGTGCACTTGACCCTTTTAGAATAATACCTTTGAGCTTTCTGTCACTCTCAAGTGTGTTACCCACACAGATGTTTCTCTCTTGTACAGTCCTGTTCTTAACACGGCTTTGAAGAAGTGAAATCAGGCTTGGCTTACCATCCTTGCCCTGAATGCAGTTCCAAGATAGGTCTACTTAGGTCAGATTTGGACGTCTAATGTGTTTGGGGCTGTTTGCATTAGACATGAGTCTTATTGTAAAATGAGTAGAAGGATCCAGAGGCTGGAAGCAGAGGGATGTGGATTTACAGGGGGAAGAGGGGATTAACCACCGGATTGTACTATTTTTTTTTATTTATCATATTTCAAAGACTTTATTTGCAGCATATAAATGAAGAGTAGTGCAAAATGCATCAAGTTTTATGATAAATATACTTTCATGGGTTGTACAATTTGATGGGGGTGTGTGTGTAAAGAAAATGGAAAAAAATTTGAATTTATATTAAAATTTTGTAAATTGTTGTTGCTGTTAATGTGCCATCAAGTCGCTTGCGACTCATAGCGACCCTATGTACAACAGCCCTAAATTCCACTCTGTCCTGTGCCAATTGCACTGTCTCTGACACTCCCATCCCAATTATCCCAGTCACTGAATCAGTCCACCTCATAGAGAGCCTTCCTCTCCTGCGCTGTCCCTCCACCCTCCCAAGCATGATGTCCCTCTCTAAGGACCGGTCTCTCCTCACAACAAGTCCAAAGTATGTTAGAGGGACCTCAGAATCCTTGCCTCCAAGGAGCCACCCGGTTTAACCCTTTCCAGGACAAATCTGTTTGTTTTCCTAGCAGTCCATGGTATTCTCAGTACTCTTCTCCAGCACCACAGCTCAAAGACATCAATTCTCCTTCTATCCTCCTTGGTCTTTGTCCAACTCTCTGATGCATAACAGGTGATTGCGAAGACCATGGCCTGTATCAGACGCACCTTAGTCTCCAGAGAGACAGTGAAGAAAAAATAAATAAATACTTGGGACTCATAGAATTGGGGCTGTTATTTTGCCAAACAGAATCTGAAGAGGAAATTTGTCTTTTTAGCTTTTTATTGTCATTTGGGTGGATGTTTATAGCGCAAACTGGTTTTCCTTTCAGCCATTCATATGTTATTATTGTTGTTGGATTTTGTGTGTGTGTGTGTGTACCGTCAAATCAGATCTGACTGGTACAGGAGGAGATTGCCCCTCCTTCTCCAGCAGAGCATCTGGTGGATTCAGCCCTCGTACTTCTGGGCTTGCAGTGCAACTTCTTGCCAATAGGCCACCAGAGCTCCCTTTATATTTTCTTCTATGTCGTTGATTACAGTGCCCAACTTGTATCATGCATCTTCCCACCATCTTTTTGGTTCTTGTTCCCATTCATCCTTCTATCCTGTCCCTACTGCCTTCTGGGCTTCACGCTGAGCATGTGCTGCCCTTGTGCTCCTGTGTGGTTGGTTCTAAGGACTGATTATCTACTAGTTGTCATTGTTCAGTTCCAGGCTCAAAGAGTGGCTGTGGTCCCAGGGTTCCACAGGTCTCTATCAGACCAATAAGCGTGGCTGCTTTCATAATTTTGAGTTTATTCTAGATCCATCACCCGCTCTATCCAGGATAAATAGCATCTTGTTTAGAGTAATCAGCAGTGGTAACTGGGCACCATCTAGTTCTTAGTGCTGTGAATGAATTGTTTCCTAGTGTCTGATTTTCTTCAAGGTCAGTGACATCCTTCCTTGGTAGTCCTGACAGCAGCAGATCCTCGGTGGCAGATGTGCCCAGTGCCATCCATTGTTTGATTCGTTGACTGCTGTGTCCGTCTTTTCTCCATTTGTTATCATGTTGTTGGTTAGTCTAGCTGTGAGTTCTGTTCCTTCATATGGACGTTTACTGCGTAATAGAGTCTTTAGACGTTGATGGACGGTGTTCTTCACTTTCTGCAAGCAAGGCTGTCGACCGCATAGCACAGGTTGTTGATGAGTCTTCCTCTGATCCTGAGTCTAGCTTCTCAAAACTATCTCTATGTTAGTATGATTTCCCCCAGAACCCTTTAAGAATATGTCGCAGGTATTATGCCCCTTCTAAATACTTCAACATATTCACACCCATGTTTATCGTGGCTTTGTTCATATTAGCTAAGAGCTGGAAACAACCCAAGTGCCCATCAACAAACAAATGAATAGAGAAGCTCTGGTATATTCATACAAGGGGATACTATACAGCACCGAAAAACAAGGAACTCATGAAATATTATACAAAATGGGTGACCCTGAAGGACATTATACTGAGTGAAGTATCTCAGGCACAAAAGGACAAATATTGCACAAGGCACTGACATCAGGGTTGAGGGAAGACAGGGAAGAGGGGACTCATGATGTATACTGCATTGAAACAGATGAGGGAGAGAACTGTTTAAAAGGGATATGATTGGGTATTATTGTCATGACAGGAGTCCAGAAGGAAGGCTGCACAGTGGAGTGGACTTGGGGGGAGGGATTGTATAACAATGAAAGAATTTTACTTTTCAAAGAGAAGAGTGAATTGGGGGAGAGGGGGTGGTCAGGGAGAAAAGTGCAAAAATGAATGACTAGAAACCCTGAGCCTCTGTAAACTCTCATTAAAATGAATATAAAAAATACTTCAGTGTGTTTAACCCAAGAACAAGGACTATCTCTTAACATAATCACAATTCAGTAAAACCTTAATACTAACTCACAGGTCTTAGACAGACTGTGCCTAGTGCCTCAGTAACATCTATTATATAGCAAAGTCAAGTCCTAGGCCATGCATTATATTCACCTGTCATGATTTATTATATCGAACAGTCCCTCAGTCTTTAATATTTGTCTCTGCTGGGTTCAATAATTCACTGCAGGGACATCCTAAAACTCACCTACCATACTATGAGTTGTGGACCTTAATTAGGGAGGCGACAGGTATAATTCAGGTTCAAGATCACTCAGGATTGCCTTCATCCATCAGGAGCCTGCCTTCTCACCTGGGCTCACAGGCAGAAGCTCTTTGAGTTGGTCCTACTGGTGTTGGGACAAGTATTATAAAACTCTTTACCTGCACCAGGGGGTGCCCAGAGGCTCCCCATTCCACCAGCAAGTTGCATTCCTAACTCTAGGAAATACTCGCCTTTTGTATTCCTGGAGTAGATCCCACTGGATCACAGTGTTGTTATTTTCCTTTTGTGGTTTTGGATTCC
>NW_006399830.1:7666899-7682709 GCF_000299155.1 Elephantulus edwardii | reverse complement strand
GAGACAATGAGATTGGCACAGGACAGAGCAGAGTTTAGAGCTGTTGTACATAGGGTCACTATGAGTCGCAAGCGACTTGGCGGCACATAACAACAACAACAACTAAATCAAGCGATTAATTGTATTGGGAAAGTCGGCTGTGAGGGACCTCTCAAGAGTACTGAAGAGCAATGACATCAGGCTGGAGACTAAGGTGTGCCTGATCTGGCCTGTAGTCTTCTCAGTTACGTGCTATGCATCAGCGAGTTGGACAGTGATTAGGGATGATAGAGAATTGATGCCTTTGAGTTGTGGCGCTGGAGAAGAGTGTTGAATACACCATGGACTGCTAGGAGAACAAACAGGTTTGTCCTTGAGAGGGTGAAGCCAGAATGCTCCTTGGAGTCAAGGATTCTGAGACTTCATCTGACATACTTTGGGCATGTTGCAAGGCAGGACCAGTCCTTGGAGAGGGACATCATGTTTGGGAGAGTGGAGGGATGGCACAGGAGAGGAAGACCTTCGATGAGATGGATCGATTCTGTGACTGGTGTGGTTGGAATGAGTGCGTTGGAGATGGCTAGGTTGGCACAGGATAGAACGAAGTTTAGGGTTCTTATACATAGGGTTGCAATGAGACGCAAGCGACTCAATGGCACATAACAACAACTAAAGGTGAGTAGTTCAAATCCCCTATCTGCACTGAGAGAGGAGGGGGCAGTCTCCTCCCATAAAGTTCTGTATCCTTGGAAATTAGATGGGGGGTTGAAACTGATCTGACAACAGTGGATGAGGACGACTGCTTAGAATTGTTCTTGTCAGTATTTGTGCTTTTCTCTCTGTCTTTTTGTACTTCCCTAAGAGGTTTAGATCGAGAGCTTTGATGGTCCCGTAATAGCAAGTTGTGCTGCTAGATCAAAGGTAGCAGGTCCTTGGAGGTCTGGATCCCCCACAGGTCCCTCAGGAGAAAGATGGGCTGTCTCCTCCTGTCTCAGCTCAGCACCTCAGAACCAGTGGAGAGACTCTGTGGGTTGGAGGCAACTCTGACAGTGAGACCGAGTTTTGATTTTAACAGGTTTAGATAGAAATACTTTTGAAAACAGTGAGGGTGTTTTCTTTGTTTTTTGATGCGCTGGAACTGTGTGTAGGGTAATAGGACTATCCTGCTTTGAAAGTTTGTAGAGCTTCCTCGTGGAACTATGTAGGCCTGGTGATTTTTGGTTGGATAATTTTTAAATAGATGACTTTTTTGGTTTTGTACTTTGTGTTTTACACCATCATTCTTGTAGTTTACCTTATTAATCTATGCCTACTGTCACCCTATCTTTTCAGGTCCCTATTGAACATTTCCTATTCCTTCACCCCTCCTCTGCCCACCAATCTCTGCTAGCCCAGTGATTTTCTCTCTCCTCATTTTTCTGTCTTCCATTAAATACTGCATGAGACCACTATTGTGTAAAGAGGATCATTTCTTGATGATTTTCTCTACTTAGAGAAACAGACTTTTTCAAGGCATCTGTCTCTAATGAGATTATAATTTTTATTTGTTGTGTTGTTTGCCAGTTGTGTTTACTCTGCCCCTTGCACTGGTTGATTTTTTTTGTACTTGGGTGTATGTGGTGGTTTTTTTTTCTTTGTTTGTCTTTGGTAAACAGCTATGATACACACATTAAATATTTGAGGTTATTGTTTATGTACTCATTTTTGAAAAAAAATATGGTAACCTTGGTAAACAGATTTTTCCCTGGGAATTTATTTGCACAGAGCTATGTAAAATCGTCTCTTCTGGCTTTCTGGTAAAATATGTCTTGCTCCCGTGGTCATTTCTCTTCTTGATTTCTTATGTTATATATTTGTGTTGGTGTTTTGTTTTTGTTTTTTTTTTTTATCTGATTAAGTCAGCTAGAGGGTGTTGCTTTTGCTAAGTGCTTTTAAAAACCAGGATTTTGATTTATTGATTATATTTTGTGTTTTTCTATTATTTACTTCATTGATTTTTGCTTTTCTATCCATCATTACCTCCTTTGCGTTTTATTTCAGTTTATTTTATGGTTCTTTTTCCAGATTTTTGAACTTGCACTGTAATTTACATATTTTTATTGCCAAAAGTTTTAAAGTACTTTGAATATTTCTCAGCTCACTGCTGAAAAATGTCTCCTGGATTCATTCTTCTATGTTGTAGTTATGTGAATTTTTTGGCTCTTCCTGTTTTTTAGAATTCCATTCATTTTGGTTTGCATTTTCCCTGTTACTTAAAAAGCACATGTTATTTCATACCATCGAGTCAGAACTGACAATAGCTGACCCTCCAGTGGGTTTTTAGAGGCAGTTAATTGAAAAACGAGATTGCCCATCATTTTCCCATGGAGCAGCTGGTGGATTCAAACCACGTTCCTTTGGTATTGCAGCATAGTTTCTTACCACTAGGCCACCAGAACATCCTTAAGAATCACATAAGTAAATGTGAAAATTATTTCCAGGTGACTGACTGCCTTCTTTTTAATTGTATTAATGATTTCACTTTTTATTGAATTGTCAGCACAGAGCTTTGCTAATAATGTTTACACTTCATGGACTTAACTGAGTGTGTGTGTGTGTGTGTGTGTGTGTGTGTATGTACTGGTAGGAGAAGGATTTGTGCTTTCTAGCATTTGAATTCTCTTTTGTAGCACTCACAAATACTTTTTTGTGTTATTTTTGTATTCACTACACAATCTCAAAAAAATTCTTTTATTTTCTATTTTCTTCTCTCTCAGGAGCACAACCTGCAGCTGTGTGTGTTTTGAAGTCCCTTCTTTGAATGACATACTTTCATCATCCAGGTTCTGGCATTCTCTCTCTCCCCCTCAATATTTCACACTCAGGCTGGGCTTTCTCTGGTCCTCACATTAGATCAGTTCTGGGCTCCACTCCCACTTGCCTCTTCTCTTTCACACACAGTTTTCCCCAGATTGCCCTTGTCCCCCTTGAAAACTCACGAGTGTGGCCCAGAGAGAGCCCTGGGGTATTTCCTGCCTTTTCCCCCCTTTAAGTTTTAAGGATAATTTTGAGATTTTCATGAGAATTTTGAGATTCTCATTTGTTATTGTCTTAGATGAATGCTGCAGCTTTATTTGTTCCTTTGCATGTTATTTGTTTTCACTTAGGGAATGTGTTGAGAGGTTTGGATTTATACAGTCTAGAATTTTCATCTTTGTTTTTAATTTGAGAGATACTAGATTTTCAGTGATGGGGAAATATGTGTGAATCAATAGAAAAATTGCCTCAAAATTCTTTGAGACTTACGTGAAACTGCAGATTCCTCGGGTCTATCTGTAGTCTTCAATATGGATTGAAGCTCAATGTCAAGAGAGTAAAGATTCTCACCACTGGGCTGGTCAGCAGCTTCCTGGTGGACAGAGAAGGAATTGAGGAGAAGATAACTTACGTTTGCTTGCTTCCGCAATGAACCCTCTTGGCACCAGCAGTCAGGAAATCAAAAGACGAGTTGCACTGGGAAAGTCTCCTGTCAGGAACCTCTCTGAAAAACAACGATGTCACTCTAGAGACTAAGGTGGGCCTGATCCAGGCCATAGTCTTCACAATTACTTGCTATACATCCAAGAGCTGGGCAGTAACTAAAGATAATGGAAGAAAGATCAGTGCTTTGAGCTGAGCTGCTGGAGAAGAGTGTTGAGCATCCTGTGGACGTAGTCAGGAGAACAAACAAGTCTGTCTTGGAAATGGTGAAACCAGGCTGCTCTCCGGTGGCAGGGGTTTTGAGGCTCCATCTCACATATTTTGGGCACGTGGCTAGGAGGGACCAGTCCTTGGAGAGGAATATCCTACTTGGAAGGGTGGAGGGAACAGCACAGAAGACGACCCAGGATGAAATGGATTGACTCAGTGACTGGAGAAATGGGATTAGGTCTGTCAGAGGTGATGAGGCTGGCTCAGGAGAGGGTAGGTTTCAAAACTAGTATATAGGGTCACTGTGAGTCTCGGGCAACTCGTTGACACTTAACAACCATGACAACTTTATAAAGACTGAACTTAAATCTCTGAGAATGGGGCCTTGAAATTTCTAATTAAAGTAAGACTCCAGATGTTTTTAATAAACTTTAACATTTGAGAGCCTCTAACATAGGTAGTAAAAGTGATCAATCACAGATA
This sequence comes from Elephantulus edwardii, assembly GCF_000299155.1. NCBI lineage: Eukaryota > Metazoa > Chordata > Mammalia > Macroscelidea > Macroscelididae > Elephantulus > Elephantulus edwardii. The sequence goes on along the minus strand of NW_006399830.1, from coordinate 7,678,578 downwards.
CATTGACAGTCATCACATTACAAACCAGGAATCTGAGGTACTTTGGGATACCCAATATACAAGAGCTGCATTGTATCATTCTAGCCGGCATGGTGGTGCAGTGGGTCAAGAGTTGAGCTGCTAATACTACAGAAAGATTACCGAGTCTGCTTCCTCAGATAAAGATTTACAACCTCAGATATCTTATGAGACAGTTTTGCTTTGTCTTACAGGATCTTGAGTCATCAGAATATACCTAATGGCAGTGAATGTTGTATCATTCATTCTTAACTCCACAGAACGATATTGGTCACCAGTAATGCAACTTTATAACTTTGAACAAGTCAAGTGACATGTCAGGATCATTTGTTTCTTGATGTGAATTATAGCCATCAGGAAGCCAAAACATAAAGTATCTCTTTACTTAGATAATATTTTATGCCTTCCATTAGAAGACAGAGACATATTGGAGATTTGGTACAAAGAAAGCATTTTGATATTTGCCTTTATTCCCGTTCAGGTCCGATCACACCTTGTCTTGTCACCATACGCAGAGTGACAGCTGAAGTTCTATCTATTTTCCTTGGGAACTTGAGATGTTTACTTCTCTATCACAGACTGTTCTTACTACCGTGTTCCTTGGTTCAGTGACTTTTCTGAACTGGAAATAACCTTACTTCCCTTGACTAAGGAATTATGTTGACAGAATTAATACCATTTAACAGAATTAGTACTTAGACCTTAAGATGAACTGTCTTTTTTAATTTGAGTGAAAATTTACAAATCATATCAGATTTTCATTCATGCTTCTTAGAGATTTTATTTTATAACATTAATTACAGTAATTACATTGTCTAGCAACATTCTTGTTGTATATTGCTTTTCCATTCACCCCAAGCATCTTATCCACCACGTCAGATACCAAAGTGTGTACAATCACTTTATCTTTGTACTCGGTGTATTTTGATTGATGTTGTTATTGATTTTAGATACCAGTGAATAATGATGGTTTTAATTGCTAAGACTAGTAGTGACTTTATCTGTAACAGAACCAAACACTTCCTGGCCCAGCACCATCTGGATGATTGTTGATGTGCTCGCGTCTGTAGTTCTAGCTGTTGTGTTAGGCCCTTTTTTGAAGGTGGTTTCTTGGTCTTTCGCTGACCCTGCACTACATGACATCGACTGCATGACGTCCTTTTGTAGTCTTTGGTCTTTCCTGGTCATGAGTCCAAGGTAAGAGAGCCGAAGTGTGGCTGTCCTCATGTCTAAGGAGCATTCTGGTTATATCCCTTCCCAGATTGATGTCTTCATTCTCTTTGCATCCTGTGATATTAAATTGCTGATATTTGACCAGATGTGGCACTGTCTAATTCTTCACTTCTTTGATAACAGGCTTCTGTGTATGATTTGGCCCTGTGGCATCTCATTAATCAGAATAGTCAGGTAACCACACTATGCCATTCTGTGCATTATGGGTAAGTTATTTATTCAGCTACAGCTTGTCAGTTGTCAAAAAATGATTTTTATATTTCAAAGGCTGAATGAATTATTTCACACTTGACAGAAAAGCCCTTAAATGGTTTTGGTGATCTAAATGGAAATCAACCCAGGATCATATTATCATTAATAATTTTTTGAGACTTGAATGTTAGCTGTGATTTTGGAATTAGTGAGCTTCATATAGTGTATCTCTTGTGGGACATTTCAGCACTTGAAACCCACTAACATCATTTCTCATTACCTGCGGTGGTCCTGAAGATCCCGTCTCCTTTGTCTGTTTATCGTCATGGTGAAAATATAGACAGCAAAACATTTGACAGTTGATTTACTGTTTGCTTAATGTAGCAGCATCCACACGGCATCCACAGATGATATTGATTACATTTGTCATGGTCTGCCAGCATCCTCGCTATCGTATCCACAACATCCACCATCATCAGCATCAGCCTAAGATGAACGGTCAGATGTCAGACTAGAGGCTTCTCCTGGCATATATGGCTGCTGGAGCTGATAAACCCGAGACTGACAGGTCAGCTGGCAGGCTGCTGCCTTCCAAGGCTGATGAAGCTAAGATAGGGAGGCAGTATAGGAAGCCACTGACTCAAGTCCAAAGAACCAGAGGTCACAGAGTAAAGAACTAGATGCAGGATCCACATAGAGCAAAAAGTAAGATGAGAGCTTTGCCAAATGTCCATGTAGCTTTGATGTGGGACTCACCCAGGAGGACCAGTGGAACTTATCATAGAGTTTCTGGCGTATGTCAGATCTCACCAAGGAAAAGATTACACGGCAACATATCTTATCAAGAGAATGATTACATTAAACCATATCTCATGAAGGGAATGCTAATGTCATACCTACCAAACCAGATAGTCATAGGCCCCCAAGTTGACATCACACTCTGTAAGCACAATCTCCTCCTTTTCCACTCCCTCCCTCCTCTGGTGACCACTAATAAGCTTTCGTTTCTATTTGTTTGCCTCTTTCACATACATGAAATTTATGTCCAGTATTTGATGATGCTCTGCATATTTTCAAGGTCCATCACCACGCAGGACTTTCTTTTCACAGCTATGGAATAGTCCGTCATGTGGATCATTTGCTGATGGCCTCTTGGGTTGTCTAAACCTTTTGGCTATTGTGAAAAGTGCTGCCCTGAACATTGGTCTCCAGGTTCCTGTTTGCACTCCTGTCTTCCTGTCTTCCAGGTGTCTACCTAGCTTGAAGGTTGTTGAGACGTTCCGCTCTTCATCAGTCAACTTTTTAGGCAACTGTCTTTAATTGTCTTCCACAGTGGCTGCACCATTTCACATTCCCACCACAGTGGGTGAAGGTCTTCCACTTCTTCTGGCTTCCCCTGTTATTCCTCACTGTGATATTTAGGAAGTAGTAGAAGCTCTGGTGGCACGGAAGGTTGAGCATCGAACTGCTAACCAAAATGTTGGCGGTTCAAATCACTAGCTACTATCCATGTATTAAGACTTACAGCTTCACTGGACATAGAAATTCCCTATGACCCAGCCATTCCACTACTTGGAATATACCCTGGGAATATGAGAACTGAGGCACAAACTGAGATTTGTACACCAATGTTCATAGCAGCATTCTTCACCTTTGCAAGAACATGGAAACAGCCCAAAAGTCCAACCAGAAACGAATGGATTGAGAAATGATGGCACATTCTCACAATGGAATACTATGCAGAACACAGGAACAATAACTTTGTAAATTGTTACCTAACTTGGGAGGGACTGGAGAGCATTATACTGAGTGAATTAACTCAGTCCCACAAGAATAAATATTGTATAAGGCCATTATTGTAGAATGAGAATAAGGATCCAGGAGGGGTGGGAGAGGCTGGAAGCAGAGGGATGTGGATGTGCAGGGGGCAGAGGGGATTAATCATTGGGTTGTACAGTTTGATGGGGGGGAGGTGAGGGAAATGGAAAAAATTTGTTTTAATTTGTTTTAGAATTTTATAAATAAAATAGTAGGGGGCAGGACAAAAAGACTTACAGCTTCAGAATCTCAATGGAAGATCTCTGTGAGACTGGATTGACTGGATGACATTCGGTTAATAGGTGCCCTGTTGGTGCAGTGGTTAAAATACTCAATGGCTAGCCGAAAGGTTAGTGTTCGGAACCTTCCCGTCATTCCACGGATCCAGTCTGTGGCAGTCTGCAGTTCTAAAGGCTCACAGCCTAGGGACCCCTGCAGAGCGTGGACAGTCTGTCTCTCAGGGCTGCTCTAAGTCAGAATCCATTTGATGGCCGTGGGTTTGTTTTGGTTTGCTCTTCATTTGAATTCAGCAAACATACACTCCACACTTAAAATGTAACCAGCACAGACCGAAGAGCTCTGAGGATGAGCAGGGCAGGCTGCCTGACCAGAGATCGTTTATAATCTATCTAGCTGGCGAGGTGGACATGTCTGACTGTCATTTGTGGTTGCATCGGGTAACTGCGCCATTGAGTTCCCATTGAGCTTTATTTCTGTCGCCTAGATTTGAGTGCCTTCTGCTTCCGTCGCAAAGCCTGGCAACAGAATCACCATTATTGTTATAAATAGCATTGCATCTTGACGGCAGATGCACTTGGAGAGAGAGTGGGCAGGGAGGACCAGCAGAGCTCGACCCCAATTTGCCTGAACATTTATTTAGGAGACGGCACCAGGGCTGGGTCCAGACGCAGCTACGTCGGCAGGAGGCAGGCTTGTTTTCCACTGGAGATAATTGTGTTTGTGGCCGAGCTGAGTCTGGTGACTGTGTCTGTGTACCAGCTTGCATTCCTCCGTGAGCACGGGTGTTCAAGCTTAACTGATTCCAGGACCACATCCCCCTCAACCCATTACCCTAAATGGACTTAATGGCAATTAGAATGTTTGCTGCCTGCTAGGTGTAACCCTCCCCAGAAAACCAAACTCTTCTAAGTGGCAGTAGAAGTAATTCTGAAGATTAAAGCTGGTGATTTGCAGAGCACTTGGTTCATTTGCTCGCTGCAAATATCGATGTATTAACAAAGAAATTCATTGATCCCAGTTCTGCCTCCCCGAAGCTGGTGCTTTGAGGACGCCAGCCTGGTTGCCTCTGTGATTCCAGGAGAGACTCACTGTTCTTTGCCTTGATGGCTACCATGCTGACTTGGTTGCATTTCTGTTGCCAAAAGTGTTTCAAGAACACACATCTGTTTGTGTATGTTTTCGCAGGAAATGCTCCACCCGTCCCGTCCCCAGTAATAGCATTCTCAGTGATGGTGAAGGAAGCGTGGCCAGTTGGCGGCCGTTGAAAGGGCACCTCAGGTCTCGGCTCAGACACCATAGCCTGGTTGTTTGCTGCTGGCTGCATCTCAGCACTCTGCTCTCTCATCTCTCCAACTGTGAAAGGGGTCTGGAACAAGTTGCTGTTTAATCCACTTTCCTTTATAAAATGTGCTAATTTACTCAATACAGTATTTTTCTGTACTGAGCACGGAGTATGTTCTGTGGATGGCACAGAAAGGGCATACAGTGAAACCTGTTACCGAGTTGATTCTGACTCTTGAGGACATCCACCCTCCCCCCACCCCTTGAGCTATGGAGTAGAACTGCTCCCGAGGGTCTTCTTGGCTGTTATCTTTGTGGAAAGGGGCCCTGGTTACACAGAATGTAAAGTGTAGAGACACTAACTGAAAGATGGGCAGTTCGAATCTACCAGCTTCTCCACAGGAGAAATATGGACTATTTCCTCCTGTAAAGATTTATAACTTCAGAAGTCCAGTGGACGGTCACTATGAGTTGTAATCAACTCTATGGCAAGTTGGTTTTCAGTTCTTCTGGAAAGAGATCATTGGGCCTTTTTTCTGTGGGGTCAGTGGGTGGAGCTGAACTTACAACCTTGAGTTACGGAATGAGAATACAAGCTACTAATTGCTTCAAGCTCTGGGAAATAGAGCGTGAACAGAAGGAAAAGTGTTTGCCCTCAGTCACAGGTTGGATTGTCACCTCCCCTCCCCTGCCCAGTAGTCCATGCAGTTGATCTTTTCAGTTACTTGCTATGCATCTGAAAGCTGGACAATAAATAAGGATGATGGAAGAAGAATCGATGTCTTTGAGTTACGGTGTTGGAGAAGAGTATTGGACACACCATGGACTTCCAAGAGAACAAACAGATCTGTCCTGGAGATGGTGAAACCAGTTTGCTCCTTAGAAGCAAGGATTTTGAAGCTCTAGCTCACATACTTTGGGCATGTTGCCAGGAGGGACCAGTCCTTGGAGAAGGACATCGTGCTTGGAAGGGTGGGAGGGTCAGCACAGAAGAGGAAGACCCTGGAAGAGATGAATTGACACAATGACTGTCACAGTGAGATCAGATGTGTCAGAGACGGTGACGGGGGCTCAGGATAGGGCAAGTCACAGAAGCCATTGACTTATAGCCGACTTGATGGCACATAACAACAATGATGTTATATGGGATTTTAAAAGTAATTCCTTGATGATAAAACCGAGCAGTTGTAAGAAAATTAATCTTAACCACATCACAGCTCTGAGTCAATGCCAGAAACATTTCCCTAGGTGTGGTTTGTAAAACATTTTCTTTTACTGGGGGTAAAAGGAGAGAAAATCAAGCAGAGAAATGGGAGACCTTACTACCATCAAGAAGCGATCTCCAGACGGAATGCATCTGTGTGGACCCAGTTCCCTGGAAGGCTGAGATGCATGGAGCTCACTAAGACACCAGGCCTGCGGATGCTGAAAGAAACCAGGACCTATCTCCAGAACTTTAGACCCAGCAGAGAGAGAAAGCCTGCCCCCAGTGCTCACTCCCTGAATTTGGATATCTAGTTTCCTAAACTGTATGAATGAGAATATATTTCTTTTAAAGCCGTCTGCTTGTGGTGGTTCCATTTAAGCAGTGCCAGATATCTAAGACACCCTCAAAGCAGAGAACCCTTTTTGCAAACACACCTTCTGCCTGGCTGCCCTTTAGAGATAACCAGCCAGTGGCAGCTGGCACTTAGACACGCTCTCTCGTCATCCCTACTCTCTACACCCTCGCGCCAGACCTGCGGCTCTCACGTCCCAGCTCACAGGTCTCCTCAGTTCTCTCTTCTCCAGCTTACAGGCCTCCCTCTATGACTTCTTCTGTTCCAGCCTCCCTTAGTGCCCTGCCTCTAGTTCAGAATTTCCACCCAGAGCAGTTAAAAGACAGCCAGAGAACAGCAGTCCAGCACGTCAGCCTGATTCCCAGCCTGTGTGCTGAACCGTTAGGCCTCCAACAGCAGTCCAGGTATCAGATGCCTCCACACCTCCTGGGAGCTGGTTAGAGATGCAGGTTCTTGGCCTCACTGTCAACTTTCTGATTCATATGCTGTATTCTAACCAGCGTCTCTGACAACCTATGTGCATCCTGTAGGCCAAGAACCCCTGCCGTAGACTAGGATCCTCTCTAGTCTCCCAGGAAGCGTCATTGTGCTCCAATTCTGGAACCAGCAGAAGAGACACTGCATGGTCAAGCACCCAGGTGAGGAGGTGGTGCTCTTCCCACATCTGCCTGCACATCCTGTGGTGGCCAGACCTCCTGAGCAGACCTCCAGCCTCAAGCTGGGTACCCCAGGGGTGACTTGGCTGCCCCAGTCTTACCCAGGCTGGAGCATTACAGCTATCCAGCTTCATGATGGCCAGTCAAGGAGGAAGAATTACATGCAGCATAGCTCTTCAGTGAGACAAGTTTCAGTGAAGTAGTTTCCAAAACCAAGACTTCCAGTCAGTTTAGCAGGGTTCACTTGTGACCAGTGGAACACCCGTGTTGCATGACAGCCAGAGCTCTTGTGCTTACAATTTTGATTCAAGTAGAAAGTATGCAGCAGTGGCCAGCTCCGAGCTGGTGGCCTAGTGCTGCGTGGGATGTTCACTGGCTGCCACCTCTGAGCAGGCTGTATCTCTGTCCTCTTACTCGCGTCAAAAGCCTACGCACAGGAGTTGCTTGCTATGCAGCTTGTATATGCCATTGCTACCGCTGAACTGTTTTGAACTGGTTGGAAGCTCTGTTCCAAAAGGATCACCTACTCTGAAACCGAGGCACGGAAAACCGACCTCTCCCAGGGTGACTGATGGGTGGCAATTGCTTTCTTTCCTCCTAAGATGCACATACATTTCTGTACCCAACATACTCTCCCACACATCACTCATTGCCCCAGCTCTGCCTAAGAACTAAAGGTTCTGCCAACTACCCCAGGGTCTCTCACTGAACTGCTAGGTACACAGTATGATGTGTCTAAGAGTCCCTGGGCAGAAGCAGAAGGAGTTTCAGCTAAAAATACCCTCCAGCTCTTTTCCTGACATGATGCACAAGTTTGTGTTTTGGACAACTTACAACGACTGGGACAGTTAACTGTCTCCAGAAGTAAGGGCAGTAGTGGTTCAGTGGGAGCAGCCCTGTTTGTCATGTGGGAGACCTGGGTTCGATTCCCAGCCCGGGTGCCTCATAAAAAACCACCACCATCTATGACTGGAAACTTACATGTTACCATGATGCTGAACAATTATTGGTATAGTTCTCATATTAAGACCAGGAAGAAAGAATTGGTGATCTGCTTCTGAAAAATTTGGGTGATGCAATGTGCAGCCATTATGAGGATGGTGCAGGGACTGGCAGGTTGAGTCCTGTTGGGCAGGGGGGAGCCAGGAGCCAGGAGCCGACTCCGTGACAGCTGACAGAACCTTTGGTCTCCAGAAATTCTCTGATGGTCCCACAGTGTCACCAGCTCTTGCCAGCATCTTGCATCTTCCCCCATTTCCTTTCGTTCTTTCTGTACCCACCCGAGCAGAGAAGAACAGGTGTTGGAAAGAGTTCTGGAATTCTCCAGTGCCACTCTGAGCTCTTACCCTTGGGACAATAGACACAGTGAAGAAGGATAATCTTTGGGACCTGTCTTGTGCTTCAGGAAAGTTCCACACTCATCCAAACAGTGGAAGGAACCTTGTTTGGGGCTGAGGCTGCTTTGCTTTTGGTCCTTGAAGCCAGACTGTCCTCTGCTTCCTCACCTGCTGGTTGATGCAGATACTGAACTGGATATTGTCGACAACTGGGTCTGATCTCTCGGTTCAGTATACACACATTTCTAGGTCTTAAACAAAATAAAGCCGATTTTGTGGCCTGCCTTCCTCTCCCCTTCAAATCTTAGATCTCAGTTGTCCTACCAAGGTTTTTTTCCCCTCCCCTTCTCCTTTTTCTGGTGTCCTGAATGGAACCCTTTGCCCATACTTTGTCTTCATGAAACTTCCCCCTCCCCACTTCATCCTCGTCCCACCCTGGCCTCGCTCAGCCCCTCTTCCAGAAGCGTGGGACCATGTGGGGGTGGGATTCCAAATATAACATACCATTCTGCCAAATGATGACGTTCCTATAAATATTTCTGTGGAAAGTGGGACACTTTGGGGATTTTTCAGATACATTGCTTAAATTTTTCCATTAGAATCCATTTGCAATTACTCAGAAAGTCATTTTAAAGCACACACTCATGCACACACACACTGAGTCTGGAAGAAAAATAATCTGCAGGAAAAAAGAGTTAGCTATCAGGACACTCATTTTCCAAAAGACATTACTTTGCCTGCTGGACCTTAACATGCTTCCTGCCTACAGCTGGGCCGCTGGCTGAATGGATAGGAAGATCCTTGAAGGGCGCCAGGAGCATGAGGCCACAGGGATGCATTTGCTGGCATTGAATCCACAGTAAAGAGCCTTCTTGTCTCACACTTCCCTGTGCCTTTCTTTCCCATTCCCAGATTTCTGGAAGGAATGGCCTTTGCTCACCACACCTCTTAGCCTTCCCTCTAGTCTTATACGTGTCTGTTGTAAACATTCTACAAAAATTGATGGATATCGCCTGCAATTGTGTGATGGCCAAATAGAATAAAGTGTACATATAAAAGACAAATGCATTTTAAAATTTTTTATATTTTTTAAAATTTTACTGGGGTGTTTTTTGTTTTGGGGTTGTTGTTTTTGTGTTTTTGTATGTGTGTGTGTACCATCAGATCAGATCTGACTGGTACAGGAGGAGGTGGCCTCTCCTTCTCTAGCAGAGCATCTGGTGGATTCGAACTGCCTACCTCTGGGATTGCTGTGCAGCTTCTTGCCACTAGGCGACCAGAGCTCCCTCAAATGCATTCTTTTATAAAATGATAGTGAGAATTTGGCTTGCTGCTTTGGACATACCATCAGGACAGGTCAGTTCTTAGAAAAAGAAAGACAGTATGTTTGTAGAAAGGAGTGAAAATAGGAAGCCCCTCAATGAGATGACTGATGCACTAGTCGCAGCAGTGTGTTCACGCAGACCAGGGACAGTAAGGAGGGAACAGCACGCACAGTGCTTCGTCCTGTTGGATGTCAGAGCGCCAGGAGTCGGCAGTTAACGGCAACGCCAGCAGTACAGACAGGTCCTCCTTTAAGCCGCAGCATCAGATCTCACTGTGTTCGGCAGAGGCTACTACCTCTGTGGGTGCTTGCCGTCTACCCTTCTGACATTTCCTGTGCTGGGATTGCTGACTGTTCATTTTTAATTTTTGAAGAAGCCGTTGACCTCATTTCCAAAAGAATTTGCCCAGGTATGCTTTAACTAGTAGCAGAAGAATCTTTCCTCACAGGTAACAGCACTGCAAAGTTTGTAACTTTTTTTTTCCCCCAGTCTAAAGGATGAAGAGAGTTAATCTCTTTGGATTGTGGTATCAGAAAAGAGGGTTGAATATCCCATCATCTGCCAAAAGAGCAACAAATCTGTCTTGGAGAAAGTGCTACCAGCGTGTTTCTTAGAGGCAGGGAGGGTGAGACTTTCCTCCTATACTTTAGATATGTCGTCAGAAGGGACAGTACTTGCTTGGAGAAGGACTTCATGCTGAGAAGGGTGGAGGGTCGTAGAAAGAGAGGAAGACCCTCAGGGAGGTGGATTGACACGGTGATTAGCACCATGGGCATGGGCACGGTGGAGGTCGTGAGGATGGGACAGGATAGGGCAAGGTTCAGATCTGCTGTAGTCGACTCCATCGTACCTGACGACAAAGGATCTAAGTACGTTTCTGTAGAGTTCTGGATGTTTCTCCTGATTTTAGCAGAGGTTGGATGTCTTCTGATATAGTCATTGGATTTCTTCCCTCCGTTTTTTATTGTGACTTGAGTGAAGGTTTACAGAGCAAATATTTCATTCAACCGTTCATACAGGCTTTGTTATGTAACATGAATCCAGATACCCACAGTGCAGGTGCAAGGGGAGCTCTGGTGGCCTAGTGGCAAGGAGCTGCAACTACAATCCCAGAGGCTCACAGTTCGAATCCACCAGATGCTCTGCCGGGAAAGGAGGGACAATCTCCTCCTGTACCAGTCAGATCTGATTTGATGGTACACAGTGCAGGTGCACTTTCCGCATTCCCTCCCTGTACCTCCCGTTTCCTCCCTTCCTTCATTGATACTGTACTCAGCATCCCTTTGTTGGCTGATGCAGTTCCTCTCACCCCTCTCACTATGAGTGCTTTCCATCTCCTTAGAGCGCTCAGGTGGTGCTGTTCACAGAGTGTTGTGCTGCTTCCCCCAAAGGCCAGGCCTCCGTGGTGGTTCACCTTCACCAGGGGCCCCCTGGGGAACGTCGGACAGTCTCCCCCAGTGGGATTTATAGCCTTCGAATCCCAGTGGAGGGTAGGCTAAAGTTGGTTCTGACCCAACAGCAGTGAGTTGAGTGAGCTCATCTAGTTGAGAATTTTAGTAGTTAAGAGTAGTAGGGTGACATCGGGGTTGGTGGGGAGACTGAGAAAGATGGGATAAATAATGTAGACTGCATTGAAACAGCTGAGGGAGAAAACTGTTTAAAAGGGATACGTGATTAGGTATTTTTGTCATGATGGGAGTCCAGAATGAAGGCTGCATAGTGGAGTGGACCTTGAATGGGTAGAGAAGCTGTGGTGTATTCACACAATGGAATACTATGCTGTTTTGAAAAACAAGGAACTCATGCAATATTATTCAAAATGTGTGTCTCTGGAGGACATTATGCTGAGTGAAATATCTCAGTCACAAAGGGACAAATATTATATGGTGCCACTGTTGTAGAATGAGGCTGACATTGGGGTGGGGGTAAGACTGAGAAAAACTGAATAAATTATGTTTACTGCATTGAAGCCGATGAGGGAGAGAATAGTTTAAAATTAATATATTTTAGGGCATTATGA
>NW_006399830.1:7576401-7666580 GCF_000299155.1 Elephantulus edwardii | reverse complement strand
AAAGTCTCTGTAAATTTTCATTGAAATTAATAATAAATTTAAAACAAGTTAAAAAGAGAATAAAAAAAGAGCAGTAGAGTGCAGACCGTGCCTCCCAGAGACTTTATGGGCCGAAAAGCAGAGGCAGTGTTTCTGGAGCATTCTGTAGATCAGGAGGACTAGTGGATGAGGGGGTGGGTGAACTCCGGTCTCTTTACACTGCGTCCTGTTTGGAGACCAGACTCTGCCTCTGAGGCTGCGTCTTTCTTGGACATGAAGGATCTCGTTTCGTTGATTTGCACATGTGCCAGGTGCGATCCCGCCCCTCCCCTGCTTAATTGCATTTGACATCATGCTTTCTCACCCCTGGGGAGCCGGCCTGGGTCTTATGAGCCACCTTTAGCCTCCGTGACCCACTGCTGTGTTTATTTTTCACCTGGTTGCTCCCTGCTCACCTCTTTCTTTTTCTTGGCAGTGTCTTTTCCTTTCCCTGTGTTTACATGTGCTGCTCATTTGGCTGAAAGAATTTATCCCTCCACAGGCCCTCACCTGGAAATTACATGCCTGTGTTTACTGGCCCAGATCAAATGCTGTCGGGTCTGGTTCCTCATTGATCTCCGATCTCCATACGGGCAGAAAGGAACTTCGGGAATGTTCTCTCCTAGCCCTCATGGCATTTATCCTTTTGTACCATAATCACCATTTGCATGTCTCTTAACAGAGCTGTGGGCTTTGCAGGGCAGTAGTGGGTGCTTGACCTTGTGGTGTTGTCAATACTCTGCTAGGTCTGCAATTGATGATCTGAGTTGGCAAATGTCAAAATAAAGCTCACGCTGCTGCATGTTATAGATATGCTTGTCCTTTGATGTGTTAAAAATGAAGACACATGGCTTGAAAAGAAATAAAAATAGATACAGGATCGTCTTAAGTTACGCAATACTGCTCGCACAGAAAAATCACAAGTGGGTGGCTTTCAGGAACAGAAATTTATTTTCTCACTGTTCTGGAGGCTGGAAGTCCCAAGCAGGGTCTCACCCTGTTGATTGCTCCCCTCCTTGGTTCTGCTGTCTGCCAGAGAGCCTGTAACTCCGTGACGTCTGCCTTCACCCTCTGTCTGTCTCATCCTTTTTCCAACTCAGAATTCAGTTCCTGCTCTGATCTGACCTCATTAGCGTAGCAAAAGAAAACCCTCATGCCCTGCATTCCACTCCAGTTTACAGAAATCTTCCAGCAGGTTGTCAAGGCTGTAAAGCATTATAGGAGGGGACTGTCTTTCTCCCATGTAGTGGCTGGTAGATTGAACTACCAACCTCTTGGATAGCAACCCAGCATACACCTCACTTATATGTGTAGGTATGGCAGTTAGGATTTCAGTACATATTTTGAAGATGTGATTCATACGGAGATCACGTTAAAGTCCAGGCCTGGGCGCCACCCTCCAGGAATGAGAAGCACCGACGTGTGTCGACAGCGCCCAGTTTCATAGGAGCAGTGTTCTCCTGGGTCTTGGCATGAGATGAAGCAGATTTGGAATTAAATAAGGTGACCGTCCCCCAGCAAAGTAAGCTGCTTCTCCAGGGACTTCCCTGAAGTTAGCACTTCAGGCACACATCAGAGGCACCTGTGGAAGAGAACTCAGTTTTACACACACACACACACACTCTCTCTCTCTGTCTCTCTCTGTCTCTTTCTGTCTTTCTCTCATTGTTGCCCATTCAGAACCAGCTGACCTTCCAATGAGTTTTCAGAGGCTGTAAATTGCAAGACAGGAGATTGCTCATTGAATTTGAGCCACCTGCCTGTGGGTTGAAAGCACAGCTCCTTACCCATTGGGCCAGATATAGGCCCATGATGAATTCTGAGAAATTCAGAACTTTAAGAACTGTTTATCCCACTGGTTCTTGTATAGGCCTATCATGAATTCTGAGCATGTTAGGCTTTAAGACCTGTGTATCTCAGCGCCTCACTGTTTGCACCACCTACAAACCCCTTGAAGCCACCTATCTCTGTTTTGTTAGTTATGACATCACACAGTTGTTACGTGGCATCAGGTTGGTCCTGACTCGTGGTGGGATACCCGAGAACTGACCCGCCCGCCCGTGCACCAGCCTCACACACGCTACAGTGCCTGAGCCCATCCTTGTGGCCACAGTGTCATTCCGTCTCACTGAAGATCTTTTTTTGTACTTACCATCTGCTTTTCCACGCGTGATATCCTTCTCCAAGGACTCGTCCCTTCTGAAAGCATGTCCACAGTATGAGAGATAATGTCTGGTTCCCCTTGCTTCCAGAGAGTACTCTGTACTTCTTCCAAGATAGAATTTGCCTACCCTTTTAACAGTCCATGTTATATTCAATATGATTGAATTTAGCAGTTATCAATTGAGTCCTGCAGTGGACCAGGCCTGCTTAAAAGAAATGTATTAGTCAAAGAAGTCAAAGAGATGTGGTCCTAGTGAACCTACAGGTGAGTGATGAGAAGAGCCAAAGGATGTATAAGAGGTGTATTATTGTTGCCCTGGGTTCATGCCTCATGTGTCTGCTACCCTCTCACTGTATCACACACCAGTCCTCCACGTGGGGAACCGAGCCTTGATGGCAGTCTCAAGATTAGGATGATAAATTTACTAGCAGGAAGAAAGTTATCAAGAATTGGAACTCCTGGATAATTGACATAAATCAGAGGATGGCACACTGAGAGCCCAATAGAAATGGAGCTTAAAGATGATTGAAGAGTTCTTCCTGCCTTCTGCCTCAGAGCAGGAATATGCCCTTGTCGTGGGCTGAATTGTGTTTGCCCAGACTCCTCAGGGAGCTCTGGTGGGGTAGTTCTTCGTGAACCGCACTGCTACCCTCAAGGCTGTGGTTCAAATCCACCAGCTCCTCCACCAGAAAAATGTGGACAGTTTCCTCCTGTGCAACTTAACAGCATCGGAAACCCAGAGGAGGGTGACTGACCCAGAACCAACTCAGCCAGTGGCAGTGAGCTTGAGTTTTTGAACATACATGTCAATTTGTCTAAATGATGTTTCTCAGTATTTTGTGATTATCCCATGTGTAGGAGATCCCAGCCTCTGTGATGTCAGTGAGGCAGGATGACTGGCAATTATGTCACAATCCGATGCCCCATGATATGATCAGTTGGAAGGGCATGCAACATCCTTAATCAGGTCACAACTTTACGCTGAAGAAAGGGGAGCTCCCCTGGAGGAGGCCTACATCACCTTTTCAAAGAGATACGAGAGTTTTTAGAAAGATTACCTTGCTAGAAGTGGAAACATGCAGAGAAGAAGGAAATTCACCACCACCAAGAAAGAGGAGCCAGGAGTAGAGTGTATCCTGTGGGCTCGGGATCCTGTGCTGGGAAACTTGGTGAACTAGGAGACACAGAGGGAAAGCCTTGCCTGGGAACTCACTTGAATTCTGACTTCCAGCCTCCTAAATGGTGAGAAAGTAAACTTCTGATCACGAAAGTCATCCACTTAGGGTGTCTGTGTTAACGGCAGCCGTAGATAGCAAGATTGCCTTTGAGTTGGCAACTGGTAACAAAAGTCAGCTTGTTTTCGGCATGTCTGTTTGTGGATAAAGGAGTCCAAGTAGCACAGTGGTTGAGCATTGGGCAGCTCACTCTAAGGTTGTCAGTTTGAGCCCACTGGCTGCTCTGAGGAGGAAGACGAGGCAGTCTTCTGCAGTAAAGATTACCACCTTGGAAAACTTAGGGGCCAATTCCATGCTGTCTTGCAGGGCTGTTGTGTCTATTATTCAACTTTCTGAAAGTGAAGGCGTGGAACACTGCAGAGGATAAGACTACAGTTTTCAAAATGCATTACATCTCATCATCAAGCAGACAAAAATCTTTACCACTAGGCCAATAGACAGCATCATTACAGTTGGAGAAATGATTTAAATTGTCAATAATTTAATTTTCCTTGAATCCACAGTCAACACCCTTGGTACCAGCAGTCAGGAGATCAGGGGATGTATTTCCTGGGAAAGTATGCAGTCAGGGGCCTCTCCAAATTACTGAGGAGCAGTGATGTCACTTTGAAGACTAAGGTGCACCTGATTCAGGAAGTGATCTTTCTAGTCACTTGCTGTGCATCTGAGAGCAGAAGAATGAATAATGACAAAAGACAGAAGGTGACAGATGTAGAATTGATAGCTTTAAGTTGTGATGTTGGAGAAGAACATGCAATACCCCATGGACTACCTGGAAAACAAACAAATATCTTGAGTAAAGGGTAGTTACACTGCTGCTTGGATGCACAAATGACAGTTTCCTCTCACATGTTTTGGGCGTGTTACTAGATGAGGCTTTTTCTTGGAAAGGGACATCATGCTTGGAAAGGTGGAGGGTTGGCAAAGGGAAGACCCTTGATGAGATGGCTTGACACAGTGACTGCAGCAATGGGCTCAGTATGTCAGAGATGAAGAGGACGGCACTGGGTGGGACAGGGCTCGGATCTGTCCGTAGGGTCACTGTGAGTTGTATGTGACTTGATGGCACCTAACAACAACAACAACAGGGTCACCGTGAATCAGAACAGACTTGATGGCAGTGGGAGTGGGAATCCTCATGAATGAGGCCAGATGCCCAGCAAGGTCAGTTAGATGCTTCACCTTCTTTATTTTCTACTCACCCTTGATTTCACATCTTGTCCAACACTTGCAAAGGGTAATTCCTTGGCTTTCAGAAGTAGGTCTATAGCTGTGGCTGGCTTTGATTTTAAACAAAGTTCTGAAGCTCGGAGTGGTGCTGATGATTTAAGGTCCTTTCCTGTTCCCTTAACCATTAAGGGCCATTAAGGGTCTAGCCGTTGAGGGCCACCCAAAAGTTCATCGGAGGAAGGTCTGACGATCCTCTTCTAGACAGTCAGCCTTCGAAAGTATGACTCCATTCTGCTCTGCACACAAGAGCCGTGTGAGCCAGAATCAATTCCCTGATAATGGTTTTCTTGTCATGGTTCTGTTTTAGTATTTCATTTCAAATCTCTTAAACTCTTTTGAAGTCACTGTTGGCTAACAGAAGACCTACAGGGGGAGTGATTGATTTTGTGTTTATTCTACAGGCCCGTCATTGAATAGCTTCTGAGTAGAAAGACAGGTGGGAGGTCCACACTAGAGGTGTCTGCGTTTATTGTCGCAAATGGACACATAGGGTCAGGCTGTGTCATCTTTCCACATGTCTGCCCTGGAAAAGTTAAATCAGTTGTGATCAGAGTTTCGACTCAGCATTCTGTTTCCAACGGTGGCTTGAGAAGACCTGCTATGAGGTGGCCTGGTGTGTCTCTTATCCATGCCAATTGATGTCATGCCCATGTCAAGGTCTGAGGGCTTGTAGGCAAGCATTACAGCTTGCTTGACTTCTATAGTGTAGTTTTGTCATCGAAGAATTAATTGAAACAAATGTATTTTTCTGAGTTGAATTTACTGGTCGTTAAAAAAATATGAACTGAAAAAGTAAGAAGCAAGGAAAATTACCTGCAATTTCATGATCTAGGGGGGGAAACAACACTGCATTGTTGTTTTCTATTTGAATTTATTTGACCACTAATTGGGCTCTGCATATTTTCCATGTTCATTAGTCATTGATCATTTCTGTTCTCTGAATCGTGTGTTCATGTTCCTTGTTTATCTAATTCTGTTCTTTGGGCTTTCCTTCTTGAGTAGTATGAGACCTTTGGTTATTATTGTGAAGGATGATTTGAAGTTTGCTCTTGTATTTTTTATTACTTTTGAGAATCAGAAACTTGTAATCATTATTAAACTATCATTCTTTTTCAACTTGGAAATTCTTCACTATTAGGGCTTACATGAAGTTTCAGTTACATTTTATTTTACTTTTCTTCTCTCTGGAGTTCTGGGTGTAACTACTTTGTCTAGAGCTTATTTGAAGTGTGTTTTGAAAGGAGTTTCTCATCTGTCTCTCCCCAGTAGATTGACTATCACACCAACACCATTTATTCAATCTCTTACTCTTTGCTTCCTAGAACCTTCTTGGCAAATCTAAATTCTCTAAGGAAAAGGTCTGTTTCCAGTCTTTTGGTTCCTTTTTACTTGTCAATCTACTTCTCCTAGGGAGATGCCGATTAAATTATAGTATGGTATATTGGATTTTAACATCATTTATGTGTCTAGTTTTCCTTAATACTTTCCGCCTCAAAATTGTTATTATATATTATTCTTCCTCCTTTAGTCTTTCAGGTCACATGTTGAGATCATTTGTCAAACACTGAAACAAAGTCCATAGAAATCTTTGTAAAAGTAACATTTATAGTCTTTTAAAAAAATTGTGTAATGGTGCCTGTTTCAGACAGAAAACTGGAGGCCACTGTGACTATAAGGGAGTGATTAACCAGTCCACTGCCAGTGCATTGATTCTGACTCGTGGCCACCCCACCCCGTAGGACAAAGTAGACCTGCTCGTCCACAGCACGTTCAAGGCTGTAGGTCTTTACAGAAGTGGGGTACCTCATCATTCTCATGGAATGGCTCGTGTCTTACAACAGTTCAGTTCATCGTTCAGTTAGCATACCAGTGCTTAATCCTCTGAGCCACTAGGGCACCCTGAAGAAAAGCATACCTCATTAAAATAAAAATTCCTTCTGTGCATTGAAAAATTATTCAGACCCTGTTTTTTAAATTTTTATTTTATATTGGTTTGCTTCCAAAATTTGTATACTTTGTATTTCACTTTATCCTTCATTCACATTGTGTTTCATACAATCATTCCCATCCATTATATTTTATAAAATCAATCACCATTGAACTATGGCCCACCATTATCCTCTCTTTCCAGAGCCCCACCAGATCTTTCCCATTTCATTTCATCCACCCCTCCCTCCACCCACCAAATTGTGTGGCCCTGTGATTTCTCTGGCCATCCTCACCCCTCTGCTCCCACCCTCTCTCCTTTGGACCCTCATACGTGTTTTACTAGTTATCTTTCCTTTTACTCAGATCATCTTTGATAAATAATTCCTTCTACTTTTCAGATTGATTTCTCTAATCTGGGTTCTACCCCTAATACGGTAACTATCTATGCTCCTCTACTGTTCATATGGTTTTCATTCAGAGTCTTACTATTTAAGAAGTGGGTGGTCAATCCTGCTTCCTAGTCTGTTTTAATTAGGGACCTGTACTAAAACCTGTGAACCCTGGGTGACTCTTGTGGCATTTGACACATCAGGGGTATAACTTTCAGAACCACAGCAACCTACAAGTTATCTCGGTACAGCAAACTGACAGGCAAGTGCTGTACTAATTAGAACAAAGAGTTCCCTCAACACAACAAGCTGTGTGTGATTCAATCCATGGTCTTTCCAGTCACTTGCTACACATCTAGGAGCTGGACATTGAATAAGGATAGCAAAATTGATGCCTTTGAGTTGTGGTGTTGGAGAAGAGTACTGAATAAGCATTCCATAGACTTCCAAAAGAAAAACAAATGTGTCTTAGAGAAATTGCAACCCGATTACTCCTTGGAGGCAAAGATGATAAAGCTCCATCTCAAATACTTCAGGCATGTTGCTATGAGAGGCTCTTCCTTGGAGAGGGACATCATGCTTGGAAAAGTGGAGGGTCAGTGAACGAGAGGAAGACCCTCAACCAGGTGGATTGACTCAGTGACTGCTGCAGTGGGCTTTAGTGTGTCAGGAATTATGAGGATGACATAGGATAGGATAGGATTCAGATCTGTTGTTCATAGGGTTGATAGGGGTTGAACTTGACTTAACAATACTTGACAACAGCAACTTTTCAGAAGCTAAGATCTTTGAAGGTCTAGAGGCAGGTAGGTTGATAAGTTGAAGTTTAGAATCTTGTTTTACTCATCACTCACAAGACTTTGGAGGAATACCTCTGAGCCTCAGTATTCTCATCCAAAAAGTGGGGATATGTTATTATTGGCTTTACACAGTGAGTGAGTGGGTGCGCTCTAGTTTTGTTATTCTGGTGCCTGGCACATGGGGGTGGTCTTACAGATGGGTGTGTGTCCTGCGGAAGGTCATCTTGGCACCACGCCTTCTTCTGTCTCCCCTGGAGCAGTAGACTAGCTCAGTGCTTCTGGTGAGAATGGTGAAGGCAGAGAAGAAAGCACAGGCCTGGAGCTGGCAGCACCAAGATCAGGGCAGATCTGCTGGCCAAGGAAAACAAAGAGCTGAACTTCGCCTCTTTAGTGGGGAAGATCAGAATCACTTACAGAGGGTATGGATACAGGGAGGGACAAAGGATTGGGCTGGTGATACATTTTGTCACATAATATAAAGGACCCCTGGTGGTATATAACCTAAGCACGTGGGTGTGAATCAGAAGGTTGGTGGTTCGAACCCATCCCCTGGCTATGGGAGAAAGACTTGGTGATCCATCCACTCCTGCAAATATGGGAGCCAAGAAAACCTAAGACAGTTCTTCTCTGCCACATGAAGTTATTACAAATCAGAATCAATGTAATTGCTCCCAACGACCACAAATAATCCCCAAGACAGACAGACAGCAAACAAGAACTCAGCCACTGAATTGTTCCTTAGTCGTGGAAACCTCATGTGTTCAGGGCTTTCAGTGACTGTCATCCTGCGGAGCAAGCTGCCAGGCCTTTCCTTTGCATTGCCTCTGAGTGGATTTGAACTACCAACCTTTCAATTAGTAGCTAAATGCTTAGCTATCTGCATTGTCAAGGATGCTCTACGTGATCAAGAGGGTCTGCTGAATGACTCCAGTAGTTTCAAGGGAGAGTGAAGGCAGTGTGGAACCCACTCAGACAGGGGCGGCCTAGGACTGAGCTGAGTCTGCAGGGGGCTGGCATGAAGGGGGAAGATGTTCTTGGTAGAAGAGAAAAATAAAGACACAGTGGCAACCCTAATGTGGGAATAAACAGGAGTCTTTTCAGGGCCAGTCTCAGGGAAATGATGAGGTGCTGGTAAGTTTGCCCGGAACGCTAAAAAGAAAAAAAAGAACTATTTTGGTAATAAGTCTCTCATCTCTGTGCTGAAGTTAGCAGATAACACGATTCGAACCCCAGTGGCTCTCGGGCAGGGAATGGAGAAATGAGACACTGACTGGAAGTGGGAGACTCCATGGCTTCCTCTTTCTAGAAAGAATCTCCTTGGCCAAATTTTGTATCTGCTGGGCCTGGAAGAGAAGCTATTTGTTCTTGCCAATTTGCATCATTTCCTAATGTGTTTTCGCCCCGCCTGTAGCAGCTGGGGCTGTCCCCTCACATTCTCCTCACCTTCGGAAGGTTATAGGATAAACACTCCTAGGATGAATCAGTGAAGCGGCATGTTCTTGTGCCTTAAGCTTGGAGAGGGTTTCTTCACTCTGACCTGAAACTGTCTGCATTAATTTACCCTTAATTGTTTCTAGAAATTCTGTTTCTGAGTCACTGCCTAATGAAAATCCAGAAGGGTTTTTTCCCCCTCTTCTTTTAAAAAATATCTTCAACTGAAAGTAACAAGAAAAGCTGCATCACACTTAGATTCAGGGACTGAACTTGGAAGAATGCTCTGTGTGTGAGTGTGTGTGTGCGTGTGTGCGCGCGCATTAATTTTCTGATTCAGAAAACTACCCTTACACTGAGTGGGTTCCGACTCAGCGAACCTATAGGACTGAGTAGAACTGCCTTGGAGTTTCAAAGGTGGCAGATTATTTTTCCTTTTGTAAA
This sequence comes from Elephantulus edwardii, assembly GCF_000299155.1. Classification (NCBI taxonomy): domain Eukaryota; kingdom Metazoa; phylum Chordata; class Mammalia; order Macroscelidea; family Macroscelididae; genus Elephantulus; species Elephantulus edwardii. Next base: position 7,656,940 of record NW_006399830.1, on the reverse strand, counting down.
TTGCTGATAAATATTATGTTGTTGTTGTTGTTGTTGTTGTTGTTGTGTACCATCGAGTCGGAACCGACCCATAGCTGACCCTCTGGCAAGTTTTAGAGGCATTTAATCACACAGGAGGAGATTGCCCATCTTTCTCCCACAGAACAGCTAGTGGTCTCAAACCACATGCCTTCAGGATTGCAGCACAGTTTCTTGCCACTAGGCTGTCAGATGTTAACATTTTAAAATTAAAGGGCTTATAACAAACACTAGCCACCACCCTTCATTTCTAGTCTCACAGATTATCAAGATTTGTAAGTGTTTATGGAAGCAGACAGCCTCATCGTTACCTCACAAAGCAGCTGGTGGGTTCAAACCACTGAACTTTTGGCTAGCAGTCTAACATGTAGTCTGACACAGTAGTGTGCCAGGAAAGGACTTAGGTTCGAATGGAAGGCTAAAGAAGGTAGACCCATCCATCCATTTTTGCTTTAAAAAGCTTCTAAAGGTAGAGGGAGACTAAGTGGGCCTAGGTGGGCCACGTGCAACTCTGTGGTCATTAAGGTTAGGATATCTGCACCTTGGCAGAGGGCACCGAGCCTCCTGGACTCACTGTCCTTGGAGAGGTAACACTTCGTGACTCAGAGAAAAGTGCTTCCGAAGAAGACAGGGAGCCAGTAGGCAACCCATCCAAGACTCAAAAATGGCTTGGAGGGCCATTTAAATGAAGAAATGTTTCTAGGAACCAGCGTGGCAAAGAATGGGTAGAAGGTCTGTTGACCCTGGAGGTAACTGGAAATGGGCTGAGCCAGTCGTGGGCTGAGCAGGGCGCCCTCTGATGGTGAGGCCAGTTCCTGCTTCATCCCTCCAGCCTGCTTCTGGGGAAGGAGGACCCTGTGGGCTGCTATGGAGGGAACCCGGGCATGGTGAAACCAAGTATGTCATGCAGCTTCCCAGCCCTGTGCCTTCCCCATAAATGGCGCTAGTTTAATCCCTTGAAATGATTGAATTGCATCCCCTAAAATAAGTGTTGTAAATACTTCTCCCCAAAAACCAAGGGTTGCATTGTATGCCTCCAAAAATATGTGTCATGTGTCTGCATGGCCAGGCTGTGGTGAATGGAATTATCCTGTGTGTTGTAAGAGGCAGTGGTGTGACAGTGTAATCACCTCCTCTGATGTGATCCGAGGTGCGCTCAGCCAGTCAGCTGTGAGGGAATCTGGGTGGGTTGCAACACCCTAAATCAGTGATCTGGTAAAAGGGGAGTTTACCAGGGTGTGGCTAGTGACGCCTTTTTCTCCTAAGAGGTTAAAGAGAAAGGAATCAAGCAGAGAGAAGGCCTCACTAACACCAGGACAAAGGACCAGGGCTGGACCATGTCCTGTAGACCCAATTCCCTGGCTGGTTCTTTACTCAGGAGAAGACCAGGATGTGTGGAGACCTCCAAGGAATGCCAGGCCTACAGATGCTGGAGGAGATGAGGGCCTTCCTCCAGAACTGGCACAAAACACCCTCCTCTAGTACCGATGCCCTAAGCCTGGACTTCCCGCTCCTAAAACTGTGGAAGAATAAAGTGCTGTCTGTGGAAGTCATCGGCTTATGGGATATCTCTGAGAGAGCACCACCAGAGATCTAAGGCACCAAGATAGGAACCCCTGCACAGAACAGGCTGACTCCTGCTTCATGAACATCGTCCCCAGGTGCTGACAGAAGGACCCACAGACGCAAATGCCTGAGGAGTCAGCTTGTGGAGGGCAGGGCTCTGTGTGAACTGAGACAACGCGGAGCCTGCAGAGCTCAGCTTGGGAAATGAGGCCACTGGACACGGTGCATGCTTCTGCACGGACTTCTCCTGAAGTGGGCCCTGGGCTCCTCTGCGCTCACCCTCGCGCCTCCTTCACTCTCAGCCTGCTCCGTGTTCTGCAGGGATTGCTGCTGCTAAAAATGACCCCGCTCCCACTCAGAATCTGGAAGAGGCTTGCAGAGGAGGAAAGAGAAAGGGGGAGTTTTGAGCTGATAAATGCACTTGACCTACACGGCTTTCAGAACTCGAGGCCTGATTAGCAAATGATGGGAGACGGCAGGGCTGCATGGTGTTCAGGACGATGCCTCTTAAGTGTTGCGGTGCCATGGCTGACGGTGTAATTGTAGGGGAAATCAGGGATAACTTTGATCATTAGAAGAGCAGAGAGAATACTAGGGAAGGGAGCAGGGTTCTTTCTCATTGGCTCACGCAGGAACCAGTTATCTGCCAAGCCTTGTGCTGGTTTCTGGGGAAACGAAAACAAGTCAGGCCTGCTTGCTGTACTCATCGCCTCTGTCTGGCAGCGTGTGGCACCGCGGTGGTTTGCATGCTGCCGCGATGCTGCAAGCTACGCCACCAGTATTTCTGATACCAGCAGAGTCACCCAGAGCAGAATGGTTCTGCAGAGCTGCCAGACTAAGACTAGGAAGAAAGGTCTGGTAATTTACTTCTGAAAATTCATCAGTGTATATCTTATAGTTCACACCTTCCTCCTTTTGTACGTGTCATCAGGAGAGAGGGGACATCATGTTTGGTGAAGGATAGGTTCAGCAAGCTCATGGGAGACCCTTGGTGAGCCTGGCTATACATTGGCCACCAGATGACTTCAGACATGTGACATTGGGCGGCTGAATCAGGACCAGGCAGCATTTGATTCTGTTGTCCACATGCCATGAGTGCTGCCCCGGTAGTACAGTAGATAAGATGCTTGGCTGCTAATTGAAAGGTCAGTGGTTCAAAGTCACCAGTCTCTCTGCAGAACAAAGAAGAGGCGGTCAGCTTCAGTTAAGATCACCACCTTGGAGATTCTAGGGGGCAGGTCTCTTATGGGTTGATGACACCGACTCTTTGGGCAAGTTGCTGGGAGAGGCTATTCCTTGAAGAAGGACATCATGCTTGGAAAGGTGGAGAGTCTGCAAAAGAGAAGCAGCCCAGTAGAGTGACACGGTGATTACAACAATGGACTAAGCGTATCAGGGGTTGTGAGGATGGCCCAGGATGGGGTATGGTTCAAATATGTTGTTCATAAGCTTGTTATGGGTTGTGCTTGACTCAACACCTACCAACAGCAGCATTGGCAATGGTTACGGGTGTGTTTTGGATCTAAATTGATTGCAGGTTCTGGTGGCCTAGTGGCAAGAAGTTGCACTGCAATCCCGAAGGCACACGGTTTGAATCTTCCAGATGCTCTGAGGGAGAAGGATGGTCAGTCTTTTCCCGTGCGATTAACTGCTTCAGAAAACCCACTGGAGCTGTGGGCAGCTCTGGGCTGAAGGTGAATTTAGAAGTTGACAGCCCGTAGGTAAGAATTGGAGCTGCCGCCATACAGGAGGTGACCGAGGAAGAGCGGAGAAGTGAGGGAAGCTGAGAGCAGCCCTTTTTTCTGAGGAGGCTCTGAGTGGCTTTGAGACCCTGCCCTTGTGATCAGCCGCTCGTGTTACGCATTTCTATTAAGTGGATCTGACGTGGAGCTGGGGCAGCACCATGTAGTGCTTCCTTCTGGGTGTCCTTCTGGGTGTGTGTGGTCATCACAAGTTGGGGGTTCACTTGATGGTGGTTAACAAGAAGTCACGACGTGATGCTGCTCGAGATCGGGGCACCCTGCCCTTTTCAGACTCAGCCGTGGAGCTAAGCTGTGGGTTAAGTTGACGGACTTCACCTCCCAATCCCCAGCTTCCTCCTCTGTCGAATGGGGGTGATGACACTGGCTTCCTCATAAGGCTAAGGCGAGGAGGCCATGAGCAGTGCAACATGTGAGTGCTTCCAGCCATTTCTGTCACCTAACGAGTTGCTGTCAGGAGTTTCCAACTCCTCGTGACCCCACGTGTCTCAGAATAGAGCTGTATTACATCACGTCCTCAGATGTTCTCCAACGTGACCACCAGGCCTTTCTTCCAAGGTGCCTCTGCATGCTTTAAAACTGCTAATCTTTTGGTTGGCAGCTGACCGCTTAGTCTATTGTTCCACCCACAGGATCTGAGGACCCAGCTGGGCGAGGTTGAGTGTGTGTTGTGTGCTGTGTGCCCACATGGTGCCCACACTGATGAGTAACAGACTGAGACTTGGCTGCTGCCCCACCAGGCCCCGGGTGACTGGTGGGCTCTGTGTGAGGGATGTGGAGACCCTTCTGGGTGTGCCCTCCCCCTGGGGAATAAATGACATGACTCCAGCTTGCTGCTAGGAGCCTGTCAGTAATATTCCAGCCTCGCTGGCAGCAGCCAGAAATGAATTCACAGCCTCTTGGTAAAAATGAAGCCGCGTGATCAATGGCTCCCTGGGCAGCCTCCTCGAGGAGACAAAACGTATATTGTAACAAAACTTTATTTTCTCCTGAAAATTGCCTACATGATTAATACAGCCCGACACAGCTCAAGCTGCTCAGCATAAAAAGCGCCCTTCTTGCTGGGCAGCTCTCGGGCGCTGTGTCTCTGTGTCCCTCTCATCGTGCTGTATATCCTGCCAGTGAGGCGTGAGGAGGGGAATGCGTCACCAGGTGGACCCCTGTTCCGTCTGGCTCAGTTTCTGCTGGGTATTTCCAGTGTGCCTCAGGCCGAGTGTGAAGTACGTTTCCCCCGGGGGCGCCTGCACGGAGTGGAGGCGCCCTGTGCCTGAGAAGAGCTGGTTCCATGGTGCTGCTTCCTCTCACATCGCTTGGATTCCCAGACACTGGGAGGGCCATGTGCTCCCATCCTGGATGCGTGCATGCTCACCTTGTGTCTCCATCTCCAGGGATGCGGATGCGGGAATTGCTTGGATATTAGGACATTGGGGCAGGCAGTCTCAGCTACTCGGAGGGGTTTAAGGTGTGCTAAGTTAGGCCTGGAATGTACCATGGATTGCCAAGAAAACAAACAGATTCATCCTAGAGAGGGTTAAACCAGGCTACTCCTTGGAGGCAAAGATTCTGGGGCTTCGTCTGACATACTTTGGACATGTTTTAAGGAGAGACAGGTCTTTGGAGAGGGACATCATGCTTGGTAGGGTGGAGGGACAGCGCAGGAGGGGAAGATCCTCTATGAGGTGGATTGATTCAGTGACTGGGGTAATCGGGATGGGTGTGTCAGAGGCAATGAGATTGGCACAGGATAGAGCAGGGTTTAGGGCTGTTGTACATAGGGTTGCTATGAGTCGCAAATGACCCGACGGCACATAACAACAACAACAAGTTAGGCCTTAGCTGATGAGTTGTTGTTGTTGTGTACCATCGAGTCAGAGCTGACCCGTACCTGACCCTCCAGAGAGGTTTCCGAGGCAGCAGTTGCACGGGAGGAGAGGACCCATTCATTCTTCATTCTCCCACTTGGTTAACAACAGGCAGTTCTTGTTTTTACTGCATTTTACTTTGTTGCTCTGCAAAGACGCAGCATTTTTTTTTCTAAATTGAAAGTTTATGGAAACCCCAAGTCACTGGTGGCCTCGCAGGTAAAGAGTTGTGCTGCCAACCCAAAGACTGGCAGTTCTGATCCACCAGCTACTCCGAGGGAGAAGTTGGGTCGTCTCTTCCCAGATGGTTTACAGTCTCTGAAAACTTTCCAGAGGGTCAGCTCCGAGTCAGTTTGGACTCAGCTGTAAGGAACGTGAGTGTGGAATCTTTGATCCAACTGTTCAGGAATGGGAACCGGGCACCATCCAGTTCTTCCAGTCTCATGGCGGAAGAGACAGCTTCTTACTGCGGCAACTCGCCGTGTGTGTGTTACTCCCTAGGGCTTCCCCTCTATTCTTAGCCAGGAAGAGGCGACGCGGGAGCTGGTGAAGGATTTCTCAGGGGAGCTGGTGGATCGCCTGACTAGAGTGGTTTCTGCTCCCGTCCAAGCGCTCTGCCTTTGTTTCCCTGACTGTGCTCTCTTCCTGCAGGTGCAAGGAGCTGAAATACTCCAAGGACCTGCCCCAGATCTCCATTATCTTCATCTTTGTGAACGAGGCCCTGTCGGTGATCCTGCGATCTGTCCACAGCGCTGTCAACCACACGCCAACACACCTGCTGAAGGAGGTCATTCTGGTGGATGACAACAGTGACGAAGGTAGGGGCTGGGGGCTGCCTGCTGGCAAACTTCTCAGAGAGGAAGGGGCCAAGGACGTGAGGATGGGGATGAAGGGGCGTCCGCCCACTCCAGCACACCCCCCAGTGTCGTCTTCATCTCCTGGTCCCTGGAGTGGATCTGGACAGTGGAGACTGTTTTAGAGGACGCATGACACACACCGGTGCATGATTTCCTCAGTTCTCTAGGGCTTTTACGAGTAAATTAGTGTTCCATATGTAGAGTCATTTCTTATTTTAAGTTACCTAAAGTGGAGGCCCTGGGTGGTACAAAAGATTAATGTGCTTGTTTGTGAACAAGAAGGTTGAAGGTTCAAGGTCACTCTTAGGTGTCTCAGAAGAAAGAGCTGGTAATCTGCTTCCCAGCCTGTGGAGTCAGTTCTAAATCAGAGGAACTGAGATGGACAGTGGCTGTCCCTCAAGTTTATCAGGCTGTCATCTTTATGGGAGGAGACTGTCTGTCTTCCTGCCGCAGAGAGACTGATGGGCTTGAACCAGCAGCTATCACAAGCACTGCAAAGAGCGTGGTCAAGTGATTATCTCAGCTGGTCCTTAAAGTAAATGCCCCTTGGTGCCTCCTCTCCGTCCAGGCACTTACGAGAAGGACGCCGCTGTGTTAAACACTAACTCCCCCTCCCCTCTCATTCCTCCACTCGAACCCCGATATTTCCTCCAGCTTCCTAAGTCCCTTCTCTTTAAGTGCAAGAGGGAGCTAGGTTTTGATGGGGGTTTTCTTTGTGACTTTGTATTACTGAGTTGTGTAAATGTTCTCTGTGTATTTGAAAAACCCCACACACACTGTAATCATGGAATTGAATTCCTGCCAGACATCAATTTTGTGTATTTAGGCAGGCGATGAGTTTATTTTCTTAAAATCTCTGTGATGATGGTGTTTTAAAATCTCCTCCTGGAATGACTGTCCTTCCCTGTGTCCCTAATAATGTGATTTCTGCGTCGTCTTGGCAGTTTCTTTGGCAGCTGTATATTTGTGTCTGAACACTGGCGCTATTACCTGGGGTTGTTACCCTTATGCTAGACTCCTTTGTCTTGGAAGCATACACTGGGGGTTCCCCCCTGCCCCAAGTTCCACTTCTTCTGACATGCATAATGTTATTCTGCCCAAGCTTGATTAAAACATTTTGTCCAATCTTACCATTTGTATTTTTCTGGTGATCTTAAAAATAAGACATGGTCTTTATGGCAAATGTTGGATTTTATAAAGAGCAAATGTAACTGGGGGGAAAACAGATACTGAGAAGACTGGCCAGAGGCACCTGCACATTGGTCCATGTCTGAACCCTCTTTGACATTTTTAAGATCATGTGATAATAAACAAATAAATGTCCTGCTTTCTCCTTTCTGTACTATAAAGCTTCATTATTTCCTATTTTGTTTTGGGGAAAAAAGTGCTTTGTAAATATCACTGTGCTGGAGGCAGATGGTCCACCCTGAGGTTGTGCCATCTCCTGGCCACGCCTGGCCGAGACTCTGCTGGACCAAGCCTGGTGGGCGGGGCGGTGGAGACGGGGAGGCTCCGATTGTGCCTTTCTCTTGTTCATGTTTCCTCTTTGTTTCCCAGTGACTCATTTCATTCTGCTTGGAGTTTGAGTCCTGGTGGTGTAATAGGCTAAGTGTTGGGCTCCTAACTGAAAGATTGGCAGTTCAAACCCACAAACTGATCCACGGGAGAAAGATGAGGCAGTTTTGCTTTCAAAAAGATTTAGATTAGCTTAGAAATGGGGTGTAAATGGCCCCGAGCAGGAGCTGACTCAGTGGTGGCTGGATTTGGTAGAGCAAGCCCATGTGCTCTAAGGCGTAGTAGGTGAGTGTTGGGCTGCCAACTGAATCATCAGCGGTTCAAATCCACTGGCTCCTCCTTGGGAGAAAGGCAAAGCGTGCTCCTTCTGTAAAGACTTAACAGCCCTGGAAGCCCACCGGGACAGTTCCCCTCTGCCCCGTGGGGCTGTGTGTGTCTTCTGAACACATGCTGAGTGAGCGTGCCCTTGCCTGTCCACATGTGGAGACGGTATGCTTTGGTTCAAGCCATTAGCATGTCCCCCCTTGGACTTTGGGGAGCTGAGATAGGGGGACATGGACCAATCCCTGACGTTCCCATCATTGACTCACAGAAGAAACCCTCTGCAGTGCAGTCAGTTTCCCCCACTCACGTCAGAGTCGACCTGCCCTGCAGGCTTTCTAAGGGTGTGAGTCTTTTTCTTAAAAAAAATTTTTGGGGGGAGCTCTGGTGGCCTAGTGGCAAGACGCTGCACTGCAATCCCAGAGGAACATGGTTCGAATCTACCAGATGCTCTGCCGGAGAAGGAGGCGCAATAGCCTCCTGTACCAGTCAGATCTGATTTGACGGTACACGCACACAAAATAATAAAAAGAAAAATTTTAAAAAAATTGTATTATTTTACATGTAGCATCAAATCAGATCTGTCTGGTACAGAAGGAGATTGCCCCCACCTTCTCCAGCAGAGCATCTGGTGGATTTGAACCACATACCTCTGGGATTGCAGTGCAGCGTCTTGCCACTAGGCCACCAGAGCTCCCAGAGGGTGTGAGTCTTGACAGAAGCAGCCTGCCTCAGCTGTCTCTTGTGGAGCAGATGGTAGACCCTTAGTTACTGGCTTTTCAGTTAGAAGCTCAGCTCTTGAGTTACTACCACCAAGACCCCTAATTTTCTTTTTAAAAATAAAACTAAGATTCATATAAAATGTACACTTTTTAAATATGCAGTTGAACAATTTTTGGTATATTCATTTTCCTTGATCTAATTCCAAAGCATTGCGTCTCTGCAAACATTTCTAGAGTCCTTGCAACCACTCCCATTCCCTCCAGTCTTCACCCTCGTCACTGGGCAAAGCCTCACCTACCTTTACTCTGTGAATTTGCTCTCTGTAGAAGGAGAATTGATGCCTTTGAGCTGTGGTGCTGGAGAAGGGTATTGAATATACCATGGACAGCTAGGAGAACAAACAAGTCTGTCCTGCAGAGTGAAACCAATCAGCTCCTTGGAGGCAAGGATTCTGAAGCTCCGTCTGACATACTTTGGACATGCTGCAAGGAGGGACCCAGCCTTGGAGAAGGACACCATGTTTGGGAGGATGGAGGGACAGCGCAGGAGAGGAAGACCCTCGATGAGATGGATTGACTCAGTGACTGGGATAATGGGATAGGTGTGTCAGAGACAATAAGGTTGGCCAGCATACAGCAGGGTTCAGAGCTGTTGTCTGTTGGGTCATAATGAGTCACAACTGTCTCGACAACACATCGTAACAACAGCCATGCACTGAGCCTGTATACCAGTAGGGGGATTATCACCATCCTGTCTAGCTTTCAGGTGCCTGGGAAGCATCTGGAAGTTGGACAGTGAATGAAGACGACAGAAGAAGAGTCGATGATGACTGAATCGTGGCGTTGGCAAGGAGTATTGAATATACAACGAGCTACCAAGAGAACACACGCGTCTGTCTTAGAGGAAGTACAACCAAGGTGCTCCTTAGAGACAAGGATGGTGAGACATTGACCCACAGACTCGGGCCATGTGGTCAGGAGGGGTCAGTCCCTTGGGAAAGGACACCGTGCTTGGACAGGTAGAGTCCGAGGAGAGGAGGACCTCCTAGGAGGTGGATTGACACAGTGACTGCAGCGGTGGGCTTGCGCACGGCGGTGACCCTGAGGACGGCACACGGTAGGGAAGGGTTTCCATCTGCGATACACACGGTCATAGGAGTGCGAGCCGACGCGCTGGCATCTAACAACAGCAACAAGATCGTGTCTCTGTGACCAGAGATCATTTCGTTTCTTCATTCTCAACGTGAATTTGTTTCATTTCTTCTTATTACCTTAGTGCCTTATTTATCTTTAAAATATATTTATTAAGCACTTCTTATTTTGTCTTAAGAAGAGTGCTTGCCTGAGAGTGTATCAAACCTCTTCTGGAGACCAGCAAGTGCATGAGTGAGCCTGGGAGACCTGGACGTCCAGCGGGGCCATTCTGTGTCCCAGGCCCTGGATACAAGGCTGTGACACTTTGGCCAGGTGGAAAGGGCTACTCTCTACCTTCTGCCTCTCATCGCTTCATGACCTCCTGCCCACTCTGGAGAATGGGTCAAAGCTAAGCTTATTTGATGGGTGAAATGACTACCAGGAGCTCGTCCAGGCAGCAGGCTTGGCTAGGAACTCGAGCTCAGTCAGCAGGTGCTTGGAGCATCCAACAGTCTGTAAGAATAGAGGCCCAGCTTAGCCAATTGAACCCCAGCTGGAAATGGTTCGTTGGCAGAACAGACAGACCTCTCATTGTGCTTCGCTGTATTGTGCTTCACAGATGCCGTGTGATTTGTTACACGTTGGAAGTTTGTGGCAGTGCTGCGTCCAGTGTGTCTGTCTGTGCCATGTCCCCAGCAGCATGTGCCCCCTTTGTCTCTCGTGTCACATTTTTTCCAGCTTTCCCCTTCTTCCTATAGTTGCACACTTAATGGACTGCCAAGCCAAGCCCACTACCATGTGGTTTGTGGAGACCCTCCAGTGAGTTTCCGGGGTGTGACTCTCACGGGAGGAGCTTGACCATTTCTTGCAGTGGCCCTGGTGCTATGTTAACATCGGGCTCCCTAGATTAATCCTACAGGGTTCCTGTCTAGTCCCTGCCGTCTTATAATGGTATTTTTTTATTTTTGCTTTTGGAGCTGTTCTACTTTTCCCTCCACTCCTTTTCCTCAGTTATTATTATGGTTTTATTTCTGCTGTTGTGGTTTTCTTTCCAAATGCTCATTTTCATTCTCTGAAAGTTTCTCCCCCAACACACACACACACACACACACACACACACACACACACACACACACTGCTCTTAATTCATGGAAGCAAGCAATATGTTCTCTTAGCCTTTAGAGGATATTAATAATTTTCTGTTTTCCTCCCCCGCAGACTCTATTTCTACAAGTTGTTGAGAGTTTTGGGTGGAGTTCTCACTTTATTATTCTGGCTTCTCATTTCTATCTTGGGCTTTGTATTGTCCATAGATATCTGATGATCCTAATTATTGTTAATCATGATTAGCTCTTAAAAAATCAATTAGACACTCTAAGCCCTAGATCAGATTGCTTGGTTTTCACAGTAGTGGTGTGAGTGAGCTGGAGTTTGGAGAGCCCTTATCTTCTGATCTTTTTCTTTTAAGCCGGTCAAATTCCCAAGGAAAACCTTCCAGATTGCTCCTTGGAGCCTGAGGGTCTGTCAGAACCACAAACTCAAGGTCACTACCATTGAGTCCATTCCGCCTGAGGCTCTTTGTGAGGTTTCTGAGGCTGGAAATCTTCAAGGGAGGAGACTGCCCATCTTTCTTCTTTGGAGCATCTGGTGGATTTGAAATATTGAAGTCATGGCAGCAACGTGCTATGAGCTGTACCACCCGAACTTTCTCCGATGGTCTATATCTGGAATTGCAGCTGAGCAAGAGGGCAGGACATTCCCAGAGCACTGAGTCATCTTGCCATATTCATGTGTAAAACTCCCAGTGAGTTTTCAGTCCGAGGAGCCCCGGTGGTCTAGTGGCTTAAACATTTAATTGTTAACTGAAAGATTGGTGGTTCAAAACCACCAGCTTCTCCATGGGAGAAGATTGAGGCTGTCTGCTTCTGTGAACACTTACAGCCTCGAAACCTTTGGGATAGTTTCCACCTTTTCCTTGGGGTTAATGTGCATCAGAGTCGACTCAGGGGCATTCATTGGATTTTGCTTTCAATACTGAACCCAAACCCACATCAGTACCTTGAGTGCCCAGTTCAGAGACTATCTTTTTCAAAAGATTTCTGTTTGGAAGTCAATAGTGATGAGAGTAGAAGCCAAGTGGTTATGATGATTGTGGAATGTGGCTGTGGAATCTAGGAATCTAGGGTCTTTAAAAACAATATTTACCCTAGGGAGCTGTGGTGGCCTAGTGGCAAGAAGCTGCACTGCAATCCCAGAGGTACATGGTTCGAATCCACCAGATGCTCTGCTGGAGAAGGAGGGGCAATCTCCTCCTATACCAGTCAGATCTGATTTGATGGTACACACAAAAAAATAAGAAAATTAAAAGACAAAACCCCAAATGAACCAGTATTTACTCTGGTCCTCTTTAGTTTGAGCTCTTCATTTCACCTCTTGTTCAGAAGGTGCTGGTACTTCCCTGTCCTCACTTTTCAGGCCTCTAGAGGGTTCACTGGCGTATATTGAGCTGGTTCCTACTTCCCCATCAGCTCGGAATTTCTCAGGCATTTTCCAATCTGATTTCTCCTGGGAATCACCTCTCCAACATTCCCAATTTTTGTCTGTTGTTTCTTATTGTATTTTTTTTTTCTTTTACCTTGGGAGGTTATGGTTTTGGTTTTGAAAATAAATCTCTTTACTGTCGTGTTCAGTGGCCATTGACTATGGTATACTAGTGGATGCATGAGTTAAATCTACCCTTAGTTATGTTAGTTATGCTGTTAGGTGCCATCAAGTCACCTCTGACTCACAGCGACTCTGCGTACAGATCAAAATCCTGCCCAGTCCTGTGCCTTCCTCACAGCCTCCACTGCACCCACTGTTACGATTAGAGACAGCAGACTTGACACTGGGGAGCTGGGTCAGTCTTTCTCATTGAGGGCCTTCCTCACCTTTCCCAAGCATGATGTTTTCCAAAGACTAACCCCTCCTGACAATATGCCCAAAGTACGTAGGACAGAGTCTCATCACCCTAGCCTGTCAGGCTGCATTCCTTTCAAGGCAGATTTATTTGTTCTCTTGAATATCCATAGGATAGTCAATATTTTTCTCCAACACTGCAATTCAAAGGCATCTGTTCTTCTGAGGGGGAAAAATGGTTTTAATGCTAATGGCTAAATAGTCTTCCAGCGGTGGTTCTTTCTGTGAAGAGTTCATGGAAGTTCTGATGTCACACAGGGCCCAGAGCGCAGCCGGATTCTTCTGTGCCGTCCCCATGATCTGCTGTGGATCTGACCACAACAGTGACCAATTTTCGGAACTGGATCAGCAGGCCTTTCTTGCTGGTTTGTCTCAGTCTGTCAGCTGCCTGCAACTGGTCCAGCATCCTAGCAGCATTTGAGCCTCCCTGGACAAAGGAATGGTGCCTGCCTGGGTGCACTGAGCAGGGGTGGAAGCCACATAGGGGGAAATGGCTAAAATCATTCCATTTCTGCTTGCAGATAGCTCACTACTACAGGCTATACTGCTGTTACGTAATCTCTGCTGAGTGACCTTGGACTTCAGGGCCCTGAGAAAATGTCATCTTTATTCATCAGAGCTATAAAGCACTCTACTTCCCTCTGTGAGGCTTGGACCCTCAAGCTGCCACCCAAACCATCCCCTCTGTAAGTCAGCCCTTAAAACTCTATACTATGAGGAATGTGGCATCGGGATTGGAGGAAGACTTCATTATGCAGATGACACAACCCTGCTTGCTGAAACTGAGGAGGACGTGGAGCACTTGCTGCAGAAGGTCAAGAACTGCAGCCTTCAATATGGATTGAAACTCAACATCAAGAAAACGAAGATTCTCACCACTCAGTTGCTTGGCAGTATCATGATAGATGGTGAAGAGATTGAGATTGTAAATAGCTTTAGTTTGCTTGGCTCCACAATCAATACTCTTGGCACCAGCAGCCAGGAAATTAAAAAACGTATTGCAATGGGAAAATGTGCTATTAGAGACCTCTCCAAAGTACTGAAGAGCAATGATGCCACTCTGGAGACTAAAGTCCTCCTAATACAAGCCATAGTCTTTGCAATCACTTGCCATGCCTCAAAGAGCTGGACAATGACTAGGGATGATAGAAAGAGAATTGATGCCTTTGAGCTGTGGTGTTGGAGAAGAGTATTGAATATACCATGGACTGCTGGGAGAACAAACAAGTTCATCCTAGAGAGGGTTAAACCTGGCTGCTCCTTGAGGCAAGGATTCTGAAGCTTCATCTGACATACTTTGGACATGTTGCAAGGAGGGACCAGTCCTTGGAGAGGGATGTCATGCTTGGAAAGGTGGAAGGACAGCACAGGATAGGAAGACACTCTATGAGACGGATTGATTCAGTGACTGGGGTGATGAGGGGGTAGATATGTCAGACACAGTGAAGTTGGCTCAGGGTAGAGCAGGGTTTAAAGCAGTTGTACATAGGGTCGCTATCAGTCACAGGTGACTCAATGGCACATAACAACAACGATTACCATCATGGAGATGCGAGCATCCTCCTTCCATCTCTGGGCACTTCAGGGCAAATTTCAGATCATGGTTCATGTGCAAACACCGTAGAGGAGAATTCCACCGTGGGGGCTCAGTGCTGACGTGTGGTACGTGCCCAGAACGAGGCATTTATTGAATATGACCGTTTCAGCTGCATGCATACTAAACTTCTTTCTACACCTGCTGGTATCATTCTGAAAGTTTTTGTATTTGACACTGTTGTGCATGTTTTGGTTTATCAGAAGCTGCTTATCTACAGAAATCATGACACTCTCAGTTTTTGGGTCCCGATATTCAAATTGCCCACTTGCAGCAGTTATCTTCGGTGTTACTGGGGTGCTCTGCACATTTCTGCGCCTCGGTACCAATACTCCTTTGCAGAACATACACAGGGGCGCCTCCGCTCTTTGTTGGATGAGCTCCAAGGTTGACAACAGATGCCTCAGGTCAGAACTTCGGTGAGTGGAAGGTTATATCCCCTGGGCTTCCAAAAGGGTTTTGGAAAAGAAGGCTGCCCTGGCCTGGCTTGCTGTTCTTCTTGGTTTGTAATTGCAGAGATAGGAGGAGTCCTGTGTTTCTGGGAGATAACATTCTCTCTGTATTGTTGGGGCTGCGAGTGAAATAGCAGAGAGACAAACGCTATCACAGGGCCCCACGCCCGGCCGCTGCTCGGTGCTGGCGCTCACCTGTCCCCCCTTCCTCCTTGGCTGCAACGCTTGCTGTTTTGTCCCCAGCAGCGCTGCATGTGACAGGATGCACTTGGAGGTTCTGTGTGTACAATCAGGCCGTGGGTGTCATCCATCGCTGGTCTTGGGGAAAAGGGACTGCAGGGACAGTGCAGAGCTTCACACAAGTCGTAAAGCCAGAACTCCAGTGGGTGCTTCAAAGTCTGTCTTGTCTTCTTTTTAAAAATAGTTGCAGATTCACATGTGGTTCCAAAACAAAAGCCAAAACCCACTGCCAGTGAATTGATTCTGCCACATGTCAACCCGCTATCTAGTTCCTGAGGCTGTAAATCTCAGTGGAATGGAACTATTCATCTTCCTCCCAGAGTAGCTGGTGAATTTGAACAGCCAACCTTACAGATAGCAGCTCTACACTTAACCCACTATGCCACAAGTCTCCTTTCATCCAGTTTCTCAAATGGTAGCATCTTGTGTAATGGTTGAGCTACTGATTGAAAGGTCAGTAGTTCAAATCTACCAGTTGCTGCATGGGAGAAAGTGGGACAGTCTCGTCCCATTCCGATTTACGGTCTCGGAAGGTACGAGTCAGGATCGGCTCTCTGGCAGGGGGTTAGGTGTTGCTCTCTGAAGAGTGCTCGTCTGACTGGCTTCATACGGTCACACGGCCAATTATAAGGAGTTCGGAATGCGGGGCTACTGACGAGAAGGTGGGCACTGTGAACCCACCCATGGGCTCTGAGGGAGAGAGATTTGGTGATTTGCTCCCATAAAGATGGTGGCCAAGAAAGGGAGTGTTCCCACCCTGTCACAGGGGCTGCTGCTGAGGGTCAAGGTTGCTTTGTTGGGGGACCTAACACCAGTTCCACTGACATGGCATCCTCTCTAAAAATAACCGGGGGAGGGGGAGAGTTTCCCCCTTCTGCCCCGTCCTCCAGTGCGTGAGGGGTTTCTGACCTCGATGAGCTCCATGTGGCACCGGCAGGACTCGATCGCACTTCCAGCTGGTCCAGGACACAAGTGTCTGGGGGTCAAGTTAGCTGTGCGCTCGGTCCTGCTGCCGGGCAGGGACCCTGTGGGGTGTGGTGGACACACAGCCCAGAGCAGCCTGTCTGCTGCCTGCCGCTTGGCCGTGCCCTTCAGCGTCTGCTCTCCCTGCCCACCTCCTCGTTGTACTCATGACGTGACAGGAACTGTGGCCCCAGGAACGTGGGAGAAAGTATCCCCGTGGGACACGCAGGATAACCTCCCGCAGTCAAGCCACAGTGGGTCTGGCAAGTGGGGTCCCCCCCACCCCATGAGTATGGATTCTCCTCGGAGCCTCCATCTCCTTAGGTCTTTGGAACACCCCTGATGCAGGGAAGGTCCTTTATGTACATTTTGAAAATAGAATTAGAATTTTTTAATTAATTTTTTTAATTTTTATTGTGTCATTTTTTTTTTACGTGTACTGTCAAATCAGATCTGATTGGTACAGGAGGAGATTGCCCCCTCCTTCTCCAGCAGAGCATCTGGTGGATTTGAACCGCATACCTCTGGGGTTGCAGTGCAGCGTCTTGCCACTAGGCCACCACAGCTCCCTAATAGAATTAGAATTTGAATCAGCAAGTCGTTTAACCCATGGCAGCACGGCCAGAATTTATAAGATCTGAGACTGTTATCCTATGGCTGCCTCGTAATGGGCGTGGCCACTAATGGAAAGGTTAGAGGTTTGATTCTGCCCACCTCAGAAGAAAGCCCTGATGATGTCCTTTCAACAGGTCAGGCACTGGAGACCCCTTGCATGTCCCATCTTATCCACACCCCACACAGAGCCCCAGGGAGTACGTTCCATTCTGACCACACTGGGTCACCCTGAGTTAGAATTCACTTGATAGCAACTGCAGGGTTGAGACTGGGCTGCAGCGTTCCTCCTCTGGGAACCAGGACATGTGCCCCCTTCTCCCTCCCTCTGCTTTCTGCTTCCCTGACTACGTGACTCCCTTCCTGGGCCCCCTGCCCCCTTAACAGACCTGAGTCTGTCTCAGTCACTCTCTGCTCTCTCTCCATCCACATAAGCTGCAGGTATAGCCATAACCAGGATTTAATAATGTGTGGATGGCGTCGAGGTGATCTGACCTCAGGAGTGACAGTGAGAACTGTGCATGTGGTCGTCTCAGCTGTAGCTTCACCAGGTGGACCCTGTGGAGCTGCTGGCTGAGTTCGGCTCACCAACCTTTAAAAGGATATATTGTTAGATATGACACCGATTCTAACTCCTCACAAGCCCACACGTGACGAGAGCTGCCTTGTATGGTTTTCTAGGCTGTCTTCTTTCTCGAAGCATTTTGCTAGGTCTTCTTCCCGGGTCGGGGTGGGGAGGGATTGGGTGGTTGTTCTGCGCTACTGAGTATAACTCGGAGCGACCCTGTGTACGACAGATCAACCCTGTCCTAGGTGTCTTCCTCGCTGCCTCTGGCGTCCTTGGGTCCATTGCTGCAGTCAATGTGTCAGTCCGTCTCGTTGAGGGTCTTCTTTCTGCTGACCCTCAGCTCTTCCAAACATGGTCCCCTTTCCAAAGAGCCACTCAAGAGAAAAACTAAAACCCAAACCTCACTGCTATTGACATGATTCCATCTCATGTTGTCAGTGGGTTTCTGAGGCAGTAAATCTTTTCTGGAGAAGACTGCCCATCTTCCTTTGTAACAGCAGCTAATAGATTCAAACTACCGACCTTTTGGTTAGCAGCTATTGCATTATGCATTACACCATCAGGGCTTCTTACGGAACTGCTGGGGGAGGATTCAAACCTCCAGCCTTTCAGTTCACAGCAGAATACACAATCATTGTGCCAGTCGGACTCTGTGAAAATTAGGGACAGTTCCCAACAATTACTGAGTGGTTAGCCTTTGCTGTGGCCGGACATTGAGCTGAGTGCATTGCACGTCCCATCTTATGCACACCCTCCAGAGCCTGCTCTGCAGGGACCATTGTCCTGGGACAGCTCTGACGGCGCCAGGTGGGCGCTGTTGAGCAGCACCTAGCGTCGCTTTGCACAGTGACTTGATGCATAGACACCAGCTTCCTCGAAATCCTGGCCCTTCCACTTATATCCCATCCAAACTTTCCTGCCCCGTGATCTCTCCTGAAATCAGCTGTCCTTTTGCAAATCTTTAGCCCAGCTGAGTGAAATGGTGACAGTGCCATCCGTTACAGAGGCTTGGAAGGGACCCTGTGGTACGATGCTTGAGCACTGACAGCTCATCCAGAATTCAGCCTTTGAAGCCCATTGGCTACTTCACAAGAAGAAGATGGGGTGGTCAGCTCGCATGAAGACTGCTGCTGCGGGCATCCGTGAGGCTTACAGTGATTGGAACTGAATGATGGCAGTGCTTTGATCCAAGCATTAGCAGAGCTTGAGTTCCTGCGAGATGCATTTGGTCACTGTGCTTGGTTGCTCGTGGGAAGATCAGAAGTTCAGGTTCACCAAGATGCACCTCAGAAGAAAGGCCTGACAACCGTATTTTAAAAACTAGCTGCAGGAAACCTGAAGCAGAGTTCTGCTCTGATCCACATGGAGTGACCAGCAGTTGAAGTAGACTCATGGTTATTGGCAGAGCTGCTGATGAGCCAGAATGTTCTAGAATGTTGTAGTTTGGCCATCCAGCCACATCTGTCCTGACGGCTCTGTCCCTGTGCTCCTGGATAGTGCATAGCCTCTCTTAGCTCAAAGAGACATGTCCGGCCTGCTGACCTCAGGACCCCAATAAAAGCTGTCTTAATAGGACACTGTTAGGTTACAAAACACTGTCAGTGGAAAAATAACTGTGCTGGGCAATGTTCTAACAGCGGGAAGGATATTACTGTAGTTGGGGGAAAGGGCTAAGGAGGAGAGGTGGGAGAGGGACCCCAGGACTGTGTGTGGGGTCTACCTCTCCTGAAACCGGGAACTCTGAGCTGCTGGTTTTATTTCTTAGTAGTAGTAGCAATATTTCTAGTTTGGCAAATATATAAATACTAAGACGTTTTCCAGTTCCGCGTTCTTCACTCATGCCATGTAGTACATTAATTGCATTCATCACATTATATCAGGGAGCTTGGGTGTCTTAGTGCAGAAATGGAGCTAACCCAAAGGGTAGTTTGAATCCGACAGCTGCTCTTTGGGATATGGGCAGCCTCCTCCCCTGTGACTGACAGCCTGGAAACCCAATGGAGGATCGACTATGAGTCCCAGCTCCACAGCAGTGACGAGTTCGTTCTAACTTGTCGGCAGTGGACCACTGTTTATGGTTTTATGGCATCACCGTCACAGGCAGACCTCGCCTTACTGTGGTTTGCTTTATTGTGCTTCACAGATACTGTGTTTTTCACGAGCTGTGGGTTTGGCCGCTCTGCATTGAATGAGTTCTCTGCACCACGTCGTGGTTCCACAATTCAGTCATTCTCACAGTATTCTAGGCTTTCCCATCATCTGTTCCACATTATGCTAGACTCCACGAGAGTAAACATCGCCTTTCTTGGCACTCATTCACCTCGTGCTGTCGAGTCAGAACCGATTTTCTACCTCAGAGCTGGTGGTGGATTTGAACCTGGGGGGAGGCACGGCTTTGAAGGTTACCAGCACAACTTCCTACAGTCTAAGCCTCGGGGGCTCACTTTCTTGCAGTGTTAGCTTGAATGCTGGTTTGGAGCCACACAGAGGTACCTTGGAAGAGAGTCCTGGCAGTTCGCTTTTGAATGGTCACAGTCTTGAGAACCATGTAGATCGGTTCTGCGCTGCATAACCGGTTTTCATGAGTCAGAATCCGCTGTACAGTGCCTCATAGCAGTGAATACTTCATGTGAGTGGAATTGTGCAGTATTTGTAATTTTGTGGATTTTTAGCTTTTTAAAATAAAATTTGAGGGATTGGCAACTAGAGGAGAGGGTGAGGGATTAACAAGGTGACAATAGGACCATTTAGATGAGTATTTTCTATTATGATATTGTTGTTTTGTGTTGTCAAGTTGGAACTAACCCGTAGCTGCTCTCCAGTGGATTTTCAGAAGTTACAAATCACACAGGAAGAGATTTCCATGCTTTCCATGGTGCAGCTGGTAGATTTGAACCTGTGTGCCTTTGGGTTGGCAGCATAACTCCTAACGACTTGGCCACCGGAGATTGTGGGAGACTGGAGGGAGGGGAGGAAAGTTCAGTAGGTGGGTGGGGCAAAGAAAATGGGAAAGATCTTTTGTGAAAAACAATGTAATGAAATGTTGTAAATAAATCAGTATAAAAGAAAAAAATAAAATATAATGTAAAAACATTTTAAATACCTGAAGGATTGCTTTGGGTCACAGTTGACTTGATGGCAAAGGGTGGATAAAATGCTACAGATGGAAGAGCTGCTTGGAAGACTTGGTTCAGTTACTTTATTCTTGGCTGACAACTGCCCTTAAAATGTGGCTTTGAACCATTTCTACCAGTTTTCTTGTTATGTGCTGTCGAGCCAGGACTGACTGATAGCTGATCCTCCAGCAGGTTTTCAGAGGCTGAAAATCACACAAAAATGGATTGCCCATCTTTCTTCCACACAGCAGCCTGTGGATTCAAACCACGTGCCTTTGAGTTGGCAGCCCTACTCCTTTCCACTAGACCACCTGGTTCAGTCCTAAGTAATGGAGCAAACCAGAATGGACCCCAATTTATAAGATAAGAATGTTCTGGAACAAGAACTAGCATAGTAAAAAAATGACTTATTGATGCCTTACTAGGAACCTAATATTTGTAGAATATAAGGCAACGTGCCCTTTGTATAGCAGCCAAATCCCTTGAACAGCAGAGTCAGAAACTGTGGTGCCCAGCTCAAAGTTGGCACCAGACCACGATGCCCTGAATGTGTGCCACCCTCCACGATCCTGCCAGTCATTCAGTTTCAGCTTCTAAAACAGGCTGACTGTGCTTCTTGTGAGGCTCTCATTCAGCCCACAGTTTTTCTCATTCCGATCATCATTTCAGTACTCCCACATTTAAAAATATATGAGTCTATTCTGAGCTCACTGCGTTGACTATGACGGAACTGGGAAGAAGCAGTTCAAAGTCCTGGTTTAAAGAAAGCTCAAGAAGAAAGCAGCGCCTCGGTGATGAGCCGTGGCCCTTGGATGTGCAGGGCTCCCGCCGCCTGTATTCTGTGTTGCTTCCCTTTCCTTAATGACTGTGACTTCTGCTATTTCAAGGGAAAGATTTGCCAGCACCAGAGCTCTCAGAATCAATATCCCAGTAAATAGGAAACACAGTGAAAGAAAAACACCCTCCAGGCTGCCGACAAATTTCATCACTTAAACTCACATGTTATTATTACAATCAGCAGCAAATGCCAACACTGCAACTGCCTTTTTGATGGGGTAAAAATGGGGGTGCTCTCTTTTAATTGGTGGAGGCATCTCTGAGGTACCACATGTGGGTGCAAGGCTATTTCCCTGTCAGTTTGGGCTACTTGTCTTTATTTTTTTAGCAGGTGAGATAGCAGTTGAAAGGGCGGTGGAGAAGAATTTCTCAACAAAGGGTTCGAAAGAGAACGGCCTGCCTCTCCCAGAGCTGCTCTCAGGAACCCAGCGCACTCTGTGATAGATTTAGTTGAACACATTGGTATTTCTGCGCCTCACATCTCTTCCCTTTCTTCCACTCGTCTCTTGCTTTCTTTTGTCCTGCCTTTGATCTCGCTGCAGAATCGCTTTCAAAATGCTTTTTCAGACACAGCACAAGCGCCCCCTTTTAATCTCGCCCATTCTTCCTGAAGTGGCTCTGGCTCTGGCTTCGTTTTTACCCCATCCCTCCTCCCCAAGTCAGCAAATGCATTGTCAAAGTTGACAAAGCGGTGGGATGCTCAGAAAATAAAGTATGCGTCATCGCCGCCTCCCAGTTCCTGCAACGTGCATTTTAAAGGCTTCCTGCACGCTCTGCACCCGAGCTCTTGAAGCTGGGCTTTCAGAGGCCACGGGAAGGGCCCTGGAGACTCCGCTCGTGGCCCTGACAACCACCGGTGGACCTTGGTACCAACACGGTGGTTGCTGGGTACCGCTGAGTCAGTTCGGACTATCTCAGGGTTTACGAGCTTGTGGTCTTTATGGGCAAACCAATGGGTCTTGGAGAAAGTGCAGCCAGAGTGCTTCTTGGAAGCAAAAATGAGAAAGCCTCATCTCACATACTTTAGGCATGTTGCTAGGAGAGGCTGTTCCTTGGAGAGGGACAGACATGGTGCTTGGAAAGGCTGGAGGGGTGGTGAAGGAGAGGAAGTCTCTGAATGAGATGGATCGACACAGTGACTGGTGCACTTGGCTCAAGTGTGTCAGAAATTGTGAGGATGGCACAGGAGAGGACAGGGCTCAGGTCTGTTGTTGACAGGCTCGCTATGAATCATAACTCGACTCAAAGATACTCAACTCAGTCTTGATGGGTGTCAGAAGAGTGGAGGGATGGCTAAAGAAATGAGATGGATTGGCCCGGCGACTGAAACACGGACTTGGGCAGAGACCATGAGGATGGTCCGGGTCAGGGCGAAGTTCTAAGCTCTTGTTTGTGGGATTGACTCACACTGACGCCACATTGACTCCAGGGCACCTAGCACCCACAACAGTCTGTATTACCGATAAGTGATGTCTGAGCGCAAAGCTGAAACAACTATAGCACAGAGACCAGTATATTCATAATGGTTCCAGAGACAGAGACTTCCAGTACAATATCAGAAGAAAGCGGAGGAGGGAATCCTTGCATATTGTGTAACTTCTGCAACAAGTATTTACTGAGCACTTATTATAACTGAAAATAGTGCTGCTTCAGTGGTAGAATTCTTGTCTTCTGTGTGAGAGTCACGTTTGATTTCCAGCCAGTGTATTTCATGTGCAGCCACTGCTCATCTCCACTGGGGGCTGACATGTGGCTGTGATGCTGGTTAGGTTTCAGAGGAACTTCCAGGGTAAGACTAGGAAGAAAAGGCTGGCAATCTACTTGCTAAAAGCACCCAGTGAAAACCCTAGAGATCACATCGATTCAGTCAGCTGTGGGTCACGTGGGTGGAGTAGAGCTGTATAAGGCTTTATCCCATTGGCCAGAGAGGACACATGAATTGGGAGCCAATTCTACTGCAGCTAACAGCACAAAAGCCATTCCTTTGCAAACAGAAGTGTAGATGCCTTCGAGGTTCTTGGGACAGGTCAAGGTCAAGTGTCCAGGTCAGGGCGGTTACACCAACCCACAAATAACTCCATACCCTGGATGTCACTGTATCACACCCATAAGGATTAGAAGCCGATGGAGAGTCCAGACCCACTGTTTAGAAAGTCAGTTCTCTGTTTCCTCCTCTGTGAAGTGGGGCTGATGATGATTCCCTTGTTTCACAGAGCAGACTGAGTTAATGCAAGTAACAGTGACCACAGCATGTGATCCATCACCAGGAAACCAAACAAAACCACTGCCAGCGAGTCAGTTCAACTCCTTGCTACCCTCTCTCGCAGAGAAGAGCTGCATCTGTTTCCTAAGCTGAAATCTTTACTGAAGGGAGCTCTCGGGGCTTAGTGGTAAGGCGTCACACTGCCAATCCAAAGGCACACAGTTCAAATCCACGTGCTGCTTCACAGAAGAGAGATGGGCAGTCTCTTCCTTTCTGTTTGATTAACTGCCTCTGAAAACCCACTGAAGGGTCAGCTGTGAGTTGGCTTCGACCAGAGGTGCGTGAAAACAGCAATGTCTGCAGAAGCAGGTTGTCATCTTTCTTCTGTAGAGGGGCTGGTGAGTTTGAACTACTGATCTTCTGGTTAGCAACTCAATGCTTCAGTTGCCACTGTTAGCTGACCCCAGAACCTCCAACTCCATTGCCATTCTGTGACCCTTCATTGGCTTTCCAAGGCTGCAAATCTTAGTAGGAGGAGATAGCTCATCTTTCTCCTGTCAAGAAGCTGGAGAACTGCTGACTATGCACTTAGCAGCCCCACGTCTTGGGCATCACACCACCGGGGCTCCTTTGACTCAGAGCCTCTCTTCCTCTCTCTCACTGCTGTCAAGCTGGAACCGGCATAGAAGTCCCTCCAGCAGGATTTGAGATAATACACAGGCGGAGATTGCTCATCTTTCTACCAGGAAGCAGCTGGTGGACTCCAACCACCTGCCTTTGGGTTGGTAGTGCAGCTCCTTACCTACGAGGCCACCAGATGCAGGGCTCCGTAAACGGGGAAGCAGCATTGCTCACATGATAGCAGTTTGTAAGGCAGGACCATCTCTGTTTCCATGACGGCAAGAGGTATCTAGCAACATAGTTTTCAGAAGCAAAGCCTGATGAGTTGGCTTTAGATTTTAGTTAGTCTGATTAGCAGTTATAGGATATAAACATTTCATTATAAATGTAAACTAGTGTGGTGTTTAAACTGTTTGCCAAAATAGTGGTTGTCAGCAGAAGATCTGACTTTGCACTGTGATGTCAGCCTCCTGGCCTCAGTGAAGCCGTCAGAGAGGTCCCTTTGGGACCACTCATTTGTAGGATGCCCTGCAGTTCCTTATCAGCAACATGCCTTTCCCCACCACCCCCAGCTTTCCACAAGTTCAATGATCAGTTTTAAGGAACGCCAGCCAGTGTCTCGGGGCCTGGCCTCAGACGGTGGAATCACGTCTTCAGAGAAGCCCAGGTGGCAGTCACTTCATCAGTCCATCTCGCTGAGGGTCTTTCTCTCTTTCACTGGTCCCCACTTTTGCAGGCACGATGTCCCTCTCCAGGGACTTGCCCCTCCTGACAGTATGACAGAGTCTCACCATCCTTACCTCGAAGGAGCGCCCTGGTTGTGCCCCTTCCAAGACCAATGTGTTGGTTCTTTTGAAAGTCCATGATACGTGTAGTCAGTATTCTTAGCCGTTAGGGAATCTTAGGGGTTTAAGCATCATAGAAACCACATCCTTCTTTAAAATTAACCAAAGCTTTGAGGAAGTCGTGAGGTCTTGTGAGAATCATCCAGATACTGTTGCAGGCATTTCACTGAACCAGTTGAGTTGAAGCCTGACTGAGATTGCCCGTCCTTCTCCCGTGGTGCACCTGGTGGATTTGAACTGCGCACTTTCAGGATTTCAGCGCAGCTTCTTACCATTAGGCCGCCAAGAGCTCCCTGCTGTTAAGTCACTTCCAACTCATGAGACCCTCATGTACGACATTGAAGTGTTGCCCTTTCCTACTTCATCTTCATGACGTTGTTAATATGTTCAAGTCTGGCTTTATGGCCATCGTGTCAGCCCATTTCATTGAAGGGTTAGTTGTTGTGTTGGGATTCATCAACTTGACTGTACCGCGTGGCCCCCTCACTCATAAAAGAACAAAATGTTGCCCAGTCTTTTTACGCTCGACATTAGTATATTCATTGTTGCAGTCCTTCTGCCAGTCTGTTGCAGGGAAGGTCTAGTTGATGTATTGTTGTTAACCACTGTTGAGTCTGATTCGTTTCATGGTCTCCCGGAGATGTAACAGAACAAAGTGCCGCTCCGTGCTTGATTCTCGGTGGTCGCCATGATACCAGTAGTATTTCCACTGTGTCAGTCCATGTGGCCGCGGGCTTGGCTGCTGTGCAGTGAGGAGTCACTGTTGAGTGAGCTCCAACTCAAGTTTGCCCCAGTGAGGTGTTGGCAGGCGCTGCATCATCTTCATAACCTCCGTTAGCTTTTCTGTGGTGGTTTTAGTTCATTCTGATGACCATTGCATCGCGCCTTTTCACTGCGGGTTTCTGAGCCTTATTCAGCGGGATGAACGAGGCCAGCTCATCACAGATGGGGCTTGACCCGTGACTCAGACCCGCAGCCAGTGCAGACCACCTGGGAGCTTGTTAGAGATGCAGATCTAGGCTCCCTGCCACCGCTGCTCATCTTGCTGCAGGTTCAAGGTCAAGGAACACTCAGTTGCTGTTCTTCGCTCAGGCTCTGGACCTGATCTGGGGACTAGAATATTCCACCAGTCTTCTCATCCAGACTTGGAAGCTAAGTGAGGTTTACTGGGTGAGAATAAAGTCACCCAGCAATGTGGATGCACTGCCCTGACCCAATCTTAGACAGCATGCCACCTCCCATGCCCCCGGTTGTATGACCTTGGGGTTCCAGCCCTGAATTTGAGAGTAAGTGGGGAGGAGCCTGCCAGTTCAATATTTGTTCCAAGTAGGGCTCAGGGAAAAGGGCCAGTGTGGATGATTTATTCTGTAATATCACCAGAAGTGCAGGTTCTATATGTAATTCTGTAATCATGGTGTTACTCTGTCCAAGTTACTGTGACGGTAACTTCCTAGTGGCCCCATCAGCTCCCTCGGCCTGCATGACCGATATTTCTTTCCTTGTTAAGGAGCAGAGAGCTCTCCCTTTCCAGCCCTTTGTGATCACCAGCGGTGCTTGCTCCTCCCCTCTGGACGCCCCAAATGCTATTTATCAAAACGTGAAGAAATACAACGGTTCCCAAATGGTACTAGACCAATTTAGTATTGGATCTCATAAGACTGCAAGGAAAACATTTTTCCTTGCAGAAATGAGGTTTCATTTTCTTCCCTGAGTTTGTTGGTGAAAGGAAAAAAGAGCTTATCTAAAGTGTGTTTCATACTGTTACTGTAATATCCAAGAAGAATTTCATCTGAGAAGGATGATGACAAGTGTCTTAGAGTGATGAATGTGATACATCCTATCCCCACCAGGCTGGGGACCTGTTTCCTTCTGTCTTAGTCAGAGCTCACTAGGGAAACAGGGCTGTCGAGACACAGGTAGGTAGGGTAGGTAGGTGGATAGGTAGGTAGGTAGGTGGAAAGGTAGGTAGGTAGGTAGGTAGGTAGGTAGGTAGGTAGGTTGGTTGGTTGGTTGGTAAGTAGGTAGGTAGATAAAGAAAATGCGAACTCAGTGCCATCAAGTCAGAACCAACTTAGAGCTGAGCCTCCAGCAGGTTTTCAAGGGACTCTTCTCCCGTGGAGAAAATCTCCCATTTTTCTCACTTGGAACCACTAGTAGATTGGAAGTGCCAGCAAAGTGCTGTCTTTTGGTTAGCAGTGGAACTCCTCATGGATTACACCACCTGATCAATAGATCTATATGTAGAAAACTAAATATTGATCTACTTCAAGGAAATAGATCACACAGTTGTGGGGGATTGCAAGTCTGAAACCTGTAGTCCAGGTGGCACACTGCAAGTGCCTGGAGTCTTGTGTCCCAAGGTTCATAGATAAGGTGGCAAAATGAGTACATAGTTGAGAGAGAGGGAGTCCCACCCAAATATTTATTTTATAGCCTAGTGATAGACCACCCCCTGAGGAACACCCTTTAACTGTTTGCTTACATTGCGTTAGATACATTGTGAAGATGATTGCATTGCATTACATCCTGGAAAGTAGTTACATTACATTATGGAAAGTCATTATGTTATATTATGCTACAGTATGTAACAGCAACTGGTCTATATTTGACTAGAGCAACTGGTTCAGGGTTTGACACTGCTACTGGGGAGCATTCCCAGCCAAGCAGACACATAGAATTATCCATAATAATTTCTGTAATGAGGTTGGCCGGGAACGTGTTCGTACACTCTAAGGGATTTTCCACAGCCTCTACATCCTCTCCCACCTCCCTTGGTCTGGTTTCCTCCTTTTCCAGATCTCAACACCGCAGTGCTTTCAGGCTGTCATTACCACATGTTTCCCTCAAATGAGACTTCTGGAAGTTTCTTGTTCATCCAGTTCTTTCTTTGCTATATCCTTGCTCCACAGGATCACCTGACTGACCCCATCAGGAACCTCCTGATGTCTAGACCCATGGCTCATTCTCAGCTCTTACTCTGTCTAGTGCATCTCACTCCATAGACATGGGATGCCAGATAGCCCTTGGAGCACAGGGATCATTCCTTGCATCCTTGTTGTTAACGCCTTTGACTCTGACCCCTGTTGACCTGATGTATACCAGAAGGAATTGCTGTAGTGCCTCACAGTGTGGGATGTTTGAGTCCCCTGTTGTAACCACGGAGTCAGTCCATCTCCTGGTGGGCTTTCCGCATTTTCTGTCCCTTTAGTGTACCGAACATGATGTCTCTTCCTCGATGCCTTTTCCAGATATGATTGATTTTTTCCCAATGACATGTCCACGGTAAACAAGGTGGCATTTCCCTCTCCTCTGAAAACCCGCCGGAGTGTCAGCTGTGGGTCGGTTCTGACTCGAAGGTACGCAATAACATTGGTATTAGAGGAAGACTGATTATCATCAGAAACCACTTGTGGTGGGTGTATACTAAAGGCTGTATGTCCAGCGGCTCCTCTGTGCTTTACATCCGGATTGTCGTCAGAGGCCGTCGAATCCACTCTGTCTCTGTCGTAACCACAATCCTGCTAACGAGAGGTGAAGCCGCCCCGCCTGACTCGCACCATCCTCACAGACATGCCTGAGCTCGAGCCCCTGGGAGCAGACACGGTGCCACACTCCATCTCGTCGAGGGGCTTCCGGTTTCTCCCTGACCAGCTGCACTCTTCCAACCTTGATGCCCTTCTCCAGGAACCAGCTTCCCCTGAGGGCGTGTCCAGACTCCCCCAGGTGAAGGTCACTGTCCCCACTTCTCCAGAGCTGTAGCCTTGCTGGCCGTGTTCAGACCTTGATGGCGTGACATCTGCACCATGTTGACAGTTCTGGTCCCCAACAGACCGATGTCCTGTCACGTGCCCAGCGCAACCCTGCTACATTTATTTGCACTTGGCACATGTTTGTGGGTCCAGGCCCCAAGACTCACAGGATCCACTCTCCAAGCATAGAATGTTTGTGGCAACCCTGCGTCCGGTTTATCTCTTGGCACCATTCTTCCAACAGCATGTGCTCATCATTTCCTGTGTTTCTGTCACCTTTTGCTCATTCTCATGATATTTTCCACTTTTCACTCCGTAGACAACGGTGGAGGGTTAACATAACTGCACTAGAAAGCCCACAATATCGTGTAACTCACTTTATTATAACGTGGTGACTTTATTATAACGTGGTGTCTGAGAACAAACTCATATTATCTCTGAGGTCTGCCTGCACGTGTACACTGTCAGAACACAATGTGCCCTAGAAGTCAGTCTTGTCTCTTCTCCTAAAACTGTGGTCGAAACACTCCATAAGTGCTTGTCCCAGGGCTCTGGTGGTGCAGCAGCTAGGCACTCCCCTGCTAAAGGAAAGGTGTGTTGTTGTTGTTTGCCTTCGAGTTGAGCACGACTCACAGTGACCTTGTGAACAGAAGGCCTGAAGCCCCTTGACAACTATCAATGTTTATCAAAGTCCAGAGAGTTCCCGGAGGCATGTTGTGGTAGACGGTTCAAATGCGCCTGTTGATTCCACAGGAGAAAAGGTGCGGCAGTCTGGTCCTGCCAAGATGACAGCCTAGGAAATCCTTCGGCTCAGTTGTGTCCCTCACTGGGGCTCGCCATCGGCCGGGATTGACGTGACATCATACAAGAACATTCATAACATCACCCTTTGGTTTGTGGCTCAACATTTAGCACCTTCACACGTAGCGCTGCTACGTGTGGCTTCCAAGGCTTCAGAGCTTTGCAGAACAGACTCCTTCATCTTCTGCCTGTGGATCAGGGGCTTTGAACCACTGGCCTTTTGGTTGGCAGCCCAACATTTAACTAGCGCTCTGCAACGTGAGTGCACGGAAGCAGGTCACCAGGCTTGTCTCCTGAGGCTCCTCGGGTGGGTTTGATCCTCCACAGGTTAGTTAGAGTCTGAGCCCGGTTGTCATCCGTTCTTCCGGCTCCGAGCTTCCTGCGCAGCTGCAGGTGCCTCCCCACCCCCACCCCCCGCCCCGGCAGGCTGGGCCACACGCAACCTGACAGGTGTGCTCACCACCTTCCTGTGTCTTGTCGTCCACAGAGGAACTGAAGGGGCCGCTGGAGGAGTACGTGCACAAGCGCTACCCCGGGCTGGTGAAGGTGGTACGCAATCAGAAGAGGGAGGGCCTGATCCGGGCCCGCATCGAGGGCTGGAAGGCTGCCACGGGCCAGGTCACCGGCTTCTTTGATGCCCACGTGGAATTCACTGCTGGCTGGTAGGTGATGAGTGGGGACTCAGGGCCACGTGGCTCTTACCAGGTGGTTAGGGCATGGGGGGGCTGCAGTCTGGGAGGGAGACCCCTTTACCTGGTTCTTCAGAGTGGAGGACAAAGGTTTGGGCTAAAGAGGCAGGTGGGACTGTGTTGGGAGAAAACAAGGGAGAAGGAGAAATTTCTCAGCTGTCCACTCAGACCATCATCATCATCCATGAAAATGGCAAGCAGTAAACCCCATGACTGTGGGACCTGCACAGACCCGTCAGAGGAGGAGAAGGCAGTTGGTTTCTGAAAGGATGGTGATCCGTGCCCTTGTATCCCGTGGGCGTGCTATCAAGTCAGGCCAGTGCTTGGAAGAGCGGAGGCTCCGTGTCAGAGAGGAAGACCCTCGAAGGGGTAGACTGATGGTGAAGTGGGGGCACCAGCAGCCTTATGCCCAGCGGAGACTCTGAGGGCGCTGCCGGATCGGGAAAGGTTTCTAACTGTTGAACCTAAGATTGCCGTGAGTTGAAGTCAACTCAGTGACACCCAACAACAACAGGGAGCCATGGAAAAGTGGTCAGGCTGCACCCTGTCCCAGCAGGAGACTTGCAAGATTCCCTGAAACCGGGGCGTGCTGCTGGACCCGGCTAGACCACAAACTCAGAACTTATTATCCCTTAGAGCCAACTCCTAGCTGACCCTCGGCCGCTCCCCAGGCGGTCAGTCACCCTGGGGCGCCGGGTGGGAGAGGAGGTCACTCCTCTTTCTCCAGAGGGTCCACCAGGCACAGTCTTTGAGCTAGAAGTGCAGCTCCCTAGGCTCTAGGCCGCCAAACTCCAACGTTATAGTGCAGTGGGTTACAGTACAGTGTAAGCTCAACACCATATACATTGGGAAGTAAAAGGATGTGAGCCACTTTACTGTGGTGTCTAGGACATCACCAAGGGATACCTGTATAGAAGGAGAGAAATAGACACACAGACACACACCGGGGCAAGACAGACACCACATGAGAGTCTGGTACAAGTGAAGGAATGCCACCGATTACCTGCAGATGCCAGAATCAGGAGATAAAATGAAGGACAGACAGACAGAAAGAATGGACACAGCACCTCCCAACAGCAGCAGAATTATTAGCTCTTGAGGAAAACATATCCAAGAAGTAGCGTGTAGTCAGTGAAAGGAATGTGAGGGAAGCAGGTGGACGAGTTTAGAAGAGGGTGGGATACTGAGGGAATTCCAGAAGGCGTGTGGGGAGAGGCCGCTGGAGGACGGGAGCAGGGGTGAGACCTGGGGAGGGGAAACCCCAGAGCAGCTCCGGGAAGCTGTGCAGAGCCGGTGCCCTTGGCTGAGCCTGGCCGGTGTGTGCAGCAGGATCAGCGGCCATAATGGCCCAGCGAGTATTTTATGGCTCGTTTTAAATAGAAGGATGAGATGAGCCAACAGGTAATTCAGTCGCTGCAAATGAAAAGAGACGGGCTGTGGGCCGAGCACGCTCATTCTTCTTCCAAATAATGCGGAGAAATGGGATTTCCGCTTGACTCTTTGCCAAAGCTGCCCCCCACTCTAGGCAGAGAGATTAATACCCTGGCTTCTGCGAGCCATCCTTCCCTTCCCAGATCGGAGACATAACCCCGACCGGCTCAGCCTGGGAGATGCACGCTGGGGAGTCAGCAAGCCGGGCAGGGAATCAGCAGCCTGAGGTCTCCAAACCCCACAGAGCTGGGCCTGGAGGGAGGCAGGGTTGTCTGAGGCCCCTGGTGAGGGTGAGGTGAGGGTGGGCATGGGGGTGGGGGGGTGCTGGCTGGGAGGACCCTCTTGCCGCCGCATTTAATAAGCTCCCAGCCTTCTCTCTCAACCAATTCAATTAGCTGCTTTTTGAGAAATCAATTAAATAATCAATTAAAACAACAGAAATAGTCATACACGCAAAGGAGCCAGTGAGCTGCCTATTAAACCAGGGCCATCAGGGCCAGCAGTGACCTATTTCAGAGAAGGGAGTTGGGAGCCGGCAGAAAAGGAAAAAGGTAAAGGCCTCGGTCATTGGCCCCAAAGGAAACTTAAAACATGCCAGAAACGTCTACAGATGCCTCTCAATGCAAATCATGAGATGTGGGTACGGGGAACAGCTTTGCTTCTGCAGTGTGCTTAGATAGAAAGGAGCCTGGCACATGTTGGGTTGATAACCAGAAGTTCAGGGGTTCAAATCTCCCTCCACAGGAGAAGGATGAGGCAATCTTTGCTTACGTCTGTATAAGCCTGGGACACCTGGTGGGGGTTGCTGTGACCAGCTTGCAGGTGGTGGGGTTGGTGTTTTGGGGTTACCACTGTCTGGAGGTGAGCCCTGCTGTTGGAGAAGAGTCCTGAAAGTCCCATGGACTGCCAGAAGACCAAACATATGTCTTAGAAAAGGTGCAGCCGGAGTGTCCCTGGGGGGCAAGGATGGCACAGCTGTGTCCACCTGCTTTAGGCATGTTGCTTGGACAGGGACGTCACGCTTGGAAAGGTGGAGGGTTGGTGAGAGAAGATTCTGTATGGATGGATTGACAGTGACCGCAGTCGTAGGCTCCAGTGTGACAGGTGATGAAGACGGCCCAGGACAGGACAGGGTTCAGACTGTTGGTCATACGGTCACTTGGAGTCTTGCTCACCTCCATGACACCTCACCACCTGGAGGTGGGTACTTTGTGACTTCTGGGTCTGAGGCTGGCATCACACGAAGATTCTGGAAGAGTGAGGGTATGAGCAGCTCTGGGTGACTGAGGTCCTCAACATTTATTTGCTTTAAGCTGCATGGTGCCATATTGGGGAGCGGGGGCCCTGCAGTCCCTCAGCTCTGGGAAACCTCAGTTTCTACTGGAGTCTAAGACTTCTCAGAGCCCAACTAAACTTTCTAGTGCCCCATAACAGCATAGCACTAGCAGATAACTTTGAAGAACACGAGTATATTGTCTCAGAGTTTCCAAGGCTAGAAGTCCTGATCAGGTTCAAGTCCACCCTGAGATACTTTAGAAGGAAGACCTGGTGATTGTAGAGCACATTTCTGCTAACTCCTGGGGGGGCTGCATGAATCAGAATAGACTCAACAACTGGGTTGTTTTTAAACAGGCTTTAAATTCCAGCCAGAACACTAACCTTGAGCAGTTTTGTGTCTGTTTTGTTCCGTGCCAGCTGAGCAAAGTGCAGGCTTCTGGCGAGAGGGATGATGTCCGTTTCTCTGTTTCAGGGCTGAGCCTGTCCTGTCCCGCATCCAGGAGAACAGGAAGCGGGTGATCCTGCCCTCCATCGACAACATCAAGCAGGACAACTTTGAGGTGCAGCGGTATGAGAACTCCGCTCACGGGTACAGCTGGGAGCTGTGGTGCATGTACATCAGCCCCCCGAAAGACTGGTGGGATGCCGGAGACCCTTCTCTCCCCATCAGGTCTGTACCATACAAGGCTGGAGGCCTGTCTGTCCGAGAACTGGGACAAGGGGACACCACCTCGTGGGGGAGCCTGGGAGGGTGCGCCAGGGAATAATCCACTGCCGCCTCTGTCGAGTTGACGCCAACTCATGGTGAAACTGAGGGACAGTGTGGAAGTACCGCAGAGAGTTCCTGAGGCTGCAGATCCTCACGGGGGCGGGCTGCCGCTCCTCTCTCTCGTGATGCTGACTCCAGGCTTTGAACCACCGACTTTTCGGTTAGCAGCCTAATGCTTCATCCATTTTGCCACCAGCTCCTTTATGCAGGGGTCTGCCTTGCTGAGGAAAGATGCTGGACTTTTGCCTCCAAGCTAATATTTGAGTTCAGCTCATCAAAAGTCTCTCTGGAGACTAAGGTGTGCCTGATACAGGCCATGGTCTTTGCAATCACTTGTTATGCATCAGGGAGGTGGACAATGACTAGAGAGGATAGAAGGAGAATTGACGCCTTTGAGCTGTGGTGCTGGAGAAGAGTATTGAATGTACCATGGTACCATGGACTGCCAAGAAAACAAAACAGATTCATCGTAGAGAGGATTAAACCAGGCTGCTCCTTGGAGGCAAGGATTCTGGGGCTTCGTCTGACATACTTTGGACATGTTGTAAGGAGAGACAGGTATTTAGAGAGGGACATCATGCTGGGTAGAGTGGAGGGACAGCGCAGAAGGGGAAGACCCTCTATGAGGTGGATTGATTCAGTGACTGGGGTAATCGGGATGGGTGTGTCAGAGGCAATGAGATTGGCACAGGATAGAGCACGGTTTAGGGCTGTTGTACATTGGGTCGCTATGAGTCGCAAACGACTTGACGGCACATAACAACAACAAACATCAAAATTAGAACATTTCAAAGTTAGTAATAATGTTCACTCTTGTATTGTCTCGCATAAGTGGACCACCGTGAGTCAGGATCGACTTGATGTCACTGGGTTTAGTTTGGGGCTTGTATATGGAGGAGCTGTGTTGGGGAGTCCCAGTGTCAAGTTCAAAATGCAGCTTTCCTCCAGAGAAGCCAGCTTGTCTACCTGTTTATTCCATGACTGCTTGCCCTGAGCAGACAGTGCCTTTCAGGATCTGTTTTTGGAGGTTTATTACGTATGTCTGGTTCTCCATCCCAACAGTTAAATGAAGATCTAAATAAAATGCTAGGTTCTACCTTTAAAAGAAAAGGAGCTTTCCTTGGGGATCCCTGTGAGTCAGCTCCAGTTGCCATGGTGGGGACCTGTGAGGTTTCCTTCTGGAATGATCCACAGTCGTGATCTTTCGCTTCAGGAGGCCCCCGTGACACAGTGCTCAGTCTCGCTCACTCTCATTGTCGAGTCTGAACTAACATCTAGTTGACCTTGCACTGGGTTTCTGAAGTTCTAAGTCACGTGAGAGGAGATTGCTCATCTTCCGTCCAAGGAATCCTGGTGGATTCAAACCACCAGACAGGCGTGGCCTTTCTCCTAACCTTGCAGCACCCTACAAATGACACTGCGTCTTATATGTGAAATCTGTGACCGTGATTCAGGGAGGCGCCTTTCAGCCCTGCGCTGATGGTTCCCCTCATTCCAGAGGGGCTGGTCGTCTGTCAGTAGGTCCTGGAATCGGGAACAGGAGCCCAACGACTTTGCTCTACTTCTGTTCTCTTATGTTGAGTCTCTTTCCTTTCCTTTTACAATTGTTCATTCGTTTTCCCGTCTTGTTAGTTGATGTTGCTGGGATTTGGATCAGGATCATATCTGTAATCCTTCTTGTGTCCTATGGACATTTTCTCAATGTTGAGTCCCTCTCCACGAGCATGGAGTGTTTTAATAAGATCTCCTGGTGATGGTGTAAGACGCATACGTAAGAATCACCTGGGGATCTTGTTAAAATGTAGATTCTGATTCTCTGATTCGGCATCTCTAGGGCAGAAATGCACGTTCTTAGCAGGGTGGTGAACCAGTTGCCTCCCTCTGGTAAGGACCCTAAATTGCATTTAGGGTCTCACTAGATGCTTCAAGACAGTCTTCTACTCTCAAAATGCGTCATATCTGCAAGTTCCTTCTCCCAGTTCCAGTAGCATTGACAGGTCCTAGCAGCTGTGGTTGTGTCCTGTAGAGTCAGAACCGACCCACAGCCAACCCTCCTGCAAGTTTGTAAAGACAGCAAATTGCACAGGAGGAGAGGACTCGCCTTTCTCCAGCAGAGCAGCTGGTGGATTCAAATCCTGTACCTTTGGGTTGGCAGCACAGCTCCTCAGCACCGAGCCAACAGAGGGAGAGCCCTCTTGAGATTGGGATGTGGCTGTTGTTAGTGTTGTTAGTGGTCAGGTGCCACCAAGTTGACTGTGACTCATTGCTACTCTCTGAACCTCCCCTGCCCTGTCTGTCCTCTCAGTCTCTGACACTCAAGCCCATTGTTACAGTCACTGTTGGTCTATCCTGTTGACAGTCTTCCTCCCTCTCAGACACCTTCACCCTTCTCAGCATGAATTTTTCTAATGTTTGGCTCCTCAATATCATAAGGAGAATTATTACTAAGCAGCTGCTCTGATTGAACTAATTGATACTGGAGTTACATTTCAATACTGAGCTTACATGGATCCTCTGTAAGGGCTAGGCTTAGTCTTAAAATGGTCTTTTTCTATCGTAAATCAGAACACGATGCCTTTCTCCAAGGACTGGTTCCTCCTGGCAGTGTGCCCCATGTATGTGAGATGGAGCTTCATAACCCTTGCCTCCAAGGTACAGCTTGTTTTCATTCTCTCCAGGACAGAGCTGTTTGTTCTCTTGGGCTTCCACAGTATGTTCAGTACTCTTCTCTAGCACAACTCAAAGGCATCAATTCTTCTATTATTTTTAGTCACATGCTCTCTGATGCAGAGCAAGTAATTGTGAAGACCATGGCTTGGATCAGGTACACCTTAGTCTCTAGACTGGCAGCGTTGCTCTTCAGTACTCTAGAGAGGGACATTATGCTTGGAAGGGTGGAGGGACAGACAAGAGAGGAAGACCCTGGGTGAGTGGATTGACTCAGTAACTGGGGTAGTGGGGCTAGGTGTGTCGGAGACTTTGAAATTGGCTTAAGATAGGATGGGACTCCAAGCTATTGTATGTAGGGGTCACTATGTGTCTCAGGCACCTCAACAGCACATAACAGCAATAACATCTTAAATCAGAAGAGACAGACAAAGAACAGAGTCTCTGCCTCATTTGAGGGCAGTGTCTGTTGGTCTAGAGTGCAAGAAGGAACTGTGACAGAGAAGTGAGGATTTCTGACAGGTGGAGACCTTACTTTCTCAGTTTATCTAGTTTTGTAAACAAAACTGAAAACCAGACTCAAGGCTGCACAGTCGATTCTGAGTCCTCGGGCTCCTTGAAAACCGAGTGGGCTGCTCCAAGAGTCTCCAAGGCTGGGCAGCTTTTTGGAAGCAGACTGCTTATTGTTCTCTCAAGGAACAGCCCGTGGGTTCAAACCACCGACCTGCCAGTGGTCAGATGATTTAACCACTGCACCCCCGCCACTCTTTGGTAATCAGCAGTTGTTTTTGTTCAGACTGAAAACTGGAGAATTGTTCAGGTTTGTGCATGGACTAACTCGTAGAGAATTTCACCTCATAGAAGGTGAACTTTGGGATGCTGCCTGAGTAGTGCAAATGGTTAGTTAAGTCCTTGACTGGTGACAAGAAGGCTGGGAGTTAAAACCCACCCAAGATGCCTCTGAAGCAAGACCTGGAGATCTGCTTCTGAGCAGTCAAGGTCACAAAGACCGTCTGGAACCCAGGTCTGCCCTGCACACGTAGGGCAGCCAGCCTTGAGTCAGAATCGACTTGAGGGAAATCAGTCCAGGATTTTAACCTTTCCATCTTCTAACTCCGTTGGCTGGAGCCGTCTGGTGTCATTAGTTCCCATTCCCCACCTAGACACCTAATCTGCTGGGCAACAGAGTCTCGTCTCTTTAGGACTCATAAGGTGTGCTCACGGCTGAGCTCTTGCCTGATAAACAAGGCATAACCTTCAGAAATATTTGAACTTGAACAAGGAGTGTTTTAGGACCCCCTGGCCTTCGAAACACGAAAAATGCAGCTCAAAGAATGGGCTGAAAGTGAGGTGTGTAATTTTGGCCAAATAAGGATTCCTCCAGAACATCTGGGAGGCCGACCCACAGGTAACCGACTTGACAGCAGTGGGGTTGGTTTTATGAAGTGAGTATTTTGCCTACATTTAACTGGCTACAGTACTATTAACAGATGCTTAATTTGCACTTTTTAAAGGCTCGAGAAAATAGAGTTGTGATCATGAGTCATTAATATCGTGTGCCTCTCGAATGTGAAAAATAGACTGAAACGCCAATGATCGCTTTTTAATGTGTTGTAACTTACAAAATGCATAATCAGTTAATAGTTGTGGGGACACATAATTGTAGGAAGGCATTTATGGTCCTGATTATCATCAAGCAGATACAATATGACTTCTTAAATCATTAGGGTGTGGTGACTCCTCCCCTCCCTCTAGTGATGCCAGTATATTAATAGTAATAATTTTATTCTGGTGAAGGACTGGGAGGGTGAGGAAAATGTTTTCATAATCTTATGTTACGAAAATAAAACCAGATTAGATGAATGTTTAGGTGTTGAGACTTCCTTGCAGACAAAATAATATGGGTGGTTTTGCATGAAGGAAATGTCTCGTCTTTCTGTTTTCGTTCTTTCTCTGTTTCTTCATATCAGAATCGAAATTCATTGTCATCAAGCCAGGTCCGAGTCATGAGAGCCCCCGCTACAGGTGAAGCATCGACCTGCCCCAGGGTTTCACTGGGTGTCACCTTGTGAAAGATGGTTACTGGGCTTTTTTCCTTTGTGGTGCCACTGCCTGGGTTTGCACCACAACCGTTATGTTAGTAGCCAGATGTAAACTGCTTATGGCATCTTTGTTCTAAGTGGCTGTTTCCCAAAGTTTGCTGTTCATCCTTGGTGCTTCCTTGTCTGCCCCAGAGTTTCAGGTGCATTGAGTGGGCAGGTGTGTTAAAGAGTGCAGGGGTCAAGTCTGAGCCTTCTGGGACAGGGGACTGTTGGACAAGTCAAGAAACCAGCCATGCCCCAGGGAGCTGCTGTAGCACAGTCTGTCGTCTGCTTCAAAGGGCCCTGGTGGTGTAATAGTTAAAGCATTTGACAGCCAACAAAAGATCATCACTTCAGACCATGGACAAGAGAAAGACAGGCAGTCTACTCCTGTAACGAGTTAAGCCTTGGAATCCTGATGGAGGATCACCATGAGTCAGAAGTAGCGTAACTAGAAGGTCAGTGGTTTGAACCCACTGGCTCCTCAGAAGGAGGAAGATAGGGCAGTCTGCTCGTGTGAGCATTTACAGCCTCACAAACCCTGTGGGGCAGATGGACTCCATCCCACAGGGTCCTGCAGGGCAGCTGTGAGGTTTCGTTTGGGGTTGAGTTTTTTCCCCCCCTTTCTTCATTTATTGGTTTGTTTTTGCCCAGTCCAGCAGCCTGGAGAGGACTGTAGCCCACAGCTTGGGAAGGCTGATGTTCAAAGTCCTTCGCAGCTCTACAGCCCCGGAATTGTTACCCCGGGAAGGTAATGTCTTCGTGTCGTCGACAGGACTTTCAAGAGCACATTGCTTTCGGGGATGTGCCGAAGGCTGAGTCAGGCTTTGTGAAGTGCCAGCGACGCCGCCTGCTCTGTGTTAGGTGGCCTGTAATTAGTGACATTACACATTAATAGCTAATTTGAGATGATGATTAACAATTAGCCATCCTTAATCCAACATATAATTTGATAATAAATTATAAGTTACAGGAGCCATTGGAGTCTTTTGGAGCCTTTATTTGAAAGGGCGGATCAGATGTACACAGCCGTTGGGATCTCAAATTCCGAGCTCGAATGTGGATAAAAAGAGAAACTTCCTTTTTTTTTTCTTTCTTCCTTGGAGGAATCAGGCTGGATTAAACAGGGGGAAAGCTCTAAGAAAAGAATTTGGGTTTTATAAAAAGTTACACTAGAGATATCTTCTCTGTGCATCAGCAAATATATTTGAAGAGCTGACTATCTCCTCAGCCCCGCTGGCATTTCTCAGAATGAAGCAAGCCACGCAAACTCCTCGTGACCCTGGAGGACAGGGCAGAGCTTACCCGTGGTATTTCCATGATTAGAAATCTTCGCCACAGCAGACGTGGCCATAGTTTACCAATGGAGCAGCTGGTGGGTGCGAAATGCTGACCTTTAGGTTAGCATCCTGATGCTTCTCTTCTGGGGAAAGATTGTTGAATGAGAGCATCTTCCCTTCCCTCAGTTTATTCATGGGCTGGTTGGAGACTCAGTGTCTGGTGCATGTGTTGGCATTGCATCTCAATGCCAAGAAAACAAGGGTTCTTACCACAGGACGGATAGGCAACCTCATGATGGGTGGAGAAGAGACTGAAACTGTCGACAATTTAATCTTCCTTGGATCTGCAGTTAACACCCTTGGTTACCAGCAGTCAGGAAATCAGGAGAAATATTGCACTGGGAAAGTTGACAGTTGACCTCTCCAAATTATTGAGGAGCAATGATGTCAGTTTGAGAACTAAGGTGGGTCAGATTCAGACCATCGTCTTCCCTGTCACTTGCTATGCATCTGAGAGCTGGACAGTGATTAAGGATGACGGAAGAATTGATGCCTTTGATATTTGCAGTTGGAGAAGAGTACTGAGCATCTGTTGGACAGCCAAATGAACAATCAAATATGTCTTGGAGAAGAATAGAGAAGAACAGAGTGCTCGCTGGAGGCAGTGTGAGGCTTTGCCTCACATACTTTGGCATGTTGCTAGGAGGGGCTATTCCTCGGAGAGGGCCATGATGCTTAGAAGGGTGGACGGTCGGTGAAGGAGAGGAAGATCCTTGCCCAGATGGATGGACACAGTGACTGCCGCAAGGGGCTCGAGTGTGTTCGTAAGAGTGACAGGATAGAAGGCGTTCAGATCGGTTGTTCATGGTCACTATGAGTTGTACTCGACTTGAAGGCAACTAACAACAACTCATTCATTGATTCTCCACATGTGATGGCCTCCTCCAGTCCCTGGCCCATCTTGATAACATGCCGAAGAATATGAGACGAAGTTTCACCACCCCTCCTTCTTAGGAATTCTCCGGTTGCACCTCTTGCAAAATAGATCTGTTGGTTCATCTGGCAGGCCATAGGCTAGGTGTCCAATATTTGCACAAGAAAATAGAGACTCCTTATCCACCCAAACCATTGTCTTCAGAGCGATTGTTCACTATAAGTGGACGTGAACCTACGATAATGGTGAGCATGTTACTTTGGGGGAAAATAAATGGTGTTTCTTTGCCTCACTTGTATTCCTTCAGCTGCAGCCTGGGAAGATTGATAGTTCTTTTTCCATAACATGCACATCCTGCTGCCAGGGAGCTTTCCTTTGGAAGTGAAATTCCCAGGCAGTGGCCTGGAGCGAGAGAACGTTTGCAGCATAAATGCTCTCCTGGATGACAAGCGGACAGACCTGCTTCCATCAGCCTGCATACATTGTGACAGCTCACAGCTCACGGTGGCAAGCAGATTAATCTGAATAATGGGGGGCATGGCGTTGCCTTCCTGCTTACAGAGGTTCACTGTTGCAGGCTGCCAAAAAGCAGCTATGTTCCCTTTGAAATTCAAGGATTTGAGATACACCTTTGCTGTGAGTTAAATGCTCAGTCCCTGGATGGAAGTAGAAATAACAACGCCATGAATTGCAGTAGATTTATCAGGTGGGTTGATGAACTTGGGACTCAAGTCCCACCTCTTTGACTGGAGGCGTTGGGATGTACACATGTGGACAGGTCAGGGGGCAGCTGCGGAGCCCAGATGAGAATGTCTGCGGGTGGGATGAACGTCCTCCACTGTGGTGTTGAGCTGTAAGTGTCCTTCCTGAGATGAGTCCAGATGAGCCGTCTCCTGATCTCCCCACGTTCCCTCCTCGTTCTGCCCTCCTCCCCTTCTTCTTTTATCACTTCACCCTCCAAGTTCAAAAAGCAATCTCTATAGGATTTTTGGCTTAAGTTCAGAACAGAAAATCTCTCCCGTATCTTCCCCACTGCCTCTGATGGATGTCTCTGTTTCAGCTCTTGCCTCCTGGTCCATCTCGTCCTAGGGAATTAGTATTCCTCAGGGTTCTGGTGGTCTAGCGGGTAGGGATTTGCACTGCCAACAGAAAGTCATATGGTTCGAATCTACCAGCTTCTCCATGAGAGAAAGATGAACAGTCTACTCTGTAGTTTACAGCTTCTGAAAACCTGCTGGAGGGTCAGCTGTGAATCGGTTCAGACTTAATGGCATGTAACAACAATCAGCAACAACAGATGGTCCTTAAAGGTGCAGGTGGTGAAACTTGGTCTTAATCACTTTGGGTGTGTTGTCAGGAGAGACTTGGCCTTGACAAAGTAGAGAGACCAGTGAAAGAGAAGACGACGCTCAGGGAGATGGCTTGACACCATGATGAACAGTGAGCGGGGTGGGGAATGTGAGGATGTGCAGGAGAGGGCAAGGGCCAGGGCTGTTGTTCCTAAGGTCACAATGAGCCATGGTTGGTTAATGGCACCTACCAGCAGGAAGTTGTTTTTAGAAGGTCCTTTGGACAAGACCCCCACCCAGTGGTCAGATCATCGTACCACAGTGGCTTTGTGCAGGGCTGAGATGCTGGAAGCTGTACCAGTGGTTTCTTAAGCATCAGCAGGGTCACCTGTGTTTCAGCAGAGCTTCCAGATACACAGAAAGGCATGATGATCTACTTCTGAAGTTTAACCCGTGAAAATCCTGCACATCGCAGTGCTGTCCAGCTCGCCTGCTTCGGACACATCACTGGGAGGGCGCAGGGGCTGGAGCAGGTCATTGTGTTTGGTAAAGGAGAGGGCAAGTGGAGACAAGGAAAATACTGTAAGGTGGATTGACACAGTAGCACGGTGATGGGACTCAGACGAGGGAGTGGTCGTGAGAATCTCATGAAACTAGACAGTACTGCGTTCTCTTGTACAAAAGGTTGCCATCGGAGTCAGCAACTATATATCCATTTATCTATCGTCTATCTGTCTATCTATCTATCTATCTATCTATCTATCTACTTGTCTTTCTCCCTCCCTATCTTCCTGCCTATTATCTTGATGGTGCAATTAAGATAGACTGCAGCCTGTACTCAGATCTAAACCTTCTGTTCTCTTTGCCCTGCTCTGTAGCACTTCCTGACATCTGCAACCTCAGAGACAGACTCTTATCAGAACTTTTACCAACTTACCCAATTGCAGTTGA
This sequence comes from Elephantulus edwardii, assembly GCF_000299155.1. Taxonomy (NCBI): domain Eukaryota; kingdom Metazoa; phylum Chordata; class Mammalia; order Macroscelidea; family Macroscelididae; genus Elephantulus; species Elephantulus edwardii. Next base: position 7,614,257 of record NW_006399830.1, on the reverse strand, counting down.
GTCCAGGTTTGGAGCCTGGCTCTAGGCCAGCCTATTTCTTCCACTCATTTCTGGAAGCCCAGGAACGTGAGATGATCCACCCCCTCCTTCCCTGGATCTGGAGAGAAAGCAAGTGGAGTTAGGTGTCAGTGTTCCAGAAGTTAATTATGAGCGGTAGTTACCGCCAAGCCAGCCCGTGGCCTTTTCCAGATAACGAGCTGTCAGCCACCCAGCACACGCGGATGGCCGTCTGCTGTGCGCTTGGTGGGCGCCACAGCATCTCTCAGCCTCTGGACCCAGAGCAGTTCTTCTTCAGGCTGCAAGACTTTCCCCACACCAGGAAATTTGAGCTGACGGTCTGCGATATCTATTTAGAGTTTCAGGTCATCGTCTTCACTCTTTTTGCTGCCATTGCGTCTCTAAAAATAGCTCCTGCCCTGGGCGCATCGACAGGCAGGCGGTGGCCACCGTGCTCTCCAGGAGTCCTCGGCTCTGCATCATTAGATCATCCTCGTCACACGTTTGCCCAGCAGCAGAGGGGTGGTGACAAGTTTGCTGAGCTGTGAGGAACAGCAGAACTTCCAGAAGTGCTGGCCAAATTGGGGCTGCTTCAAAAGCTTTTCGAGAACAGCAGTCAGTGAGGGCTGGAAGGCGGCCCCACAGGTGCCTCTTGATGGACTTGGTTGGATGCTTAAGCCTGAGTTTTGGAGTTTGACTTCTGGGCACAGAGTCGAGTGAAGCCCCCAGGCTCCTAAGAAGTAAAGAGAGAAAGAGCACTGCTCCTTGAGTGTCTTTGATTAGCACTAACTTCCTGGCCATAGGGGGCCCAGCGCAGGCTGGCAGGGCGCGTCACTGCGGGATGGTAAGTGAACGTCTTGGATGTGTCCTGAGCATGACTCAGGCAGCTGCCGGCTTTTTAGAGATCAGCTCTATCTCCCATCCCAGGTATTCTTAGTCCCCTTTGGGAATTTAAATAGTCCCTTTGGAAATTCTCAATGCTCAACTGCTGAATGACAGTTTGGAGGTTCGCATCCACCCAAAGGCACCTCAGTTTCATCTGGTGATCAGTTCCTAAGAAATCGGTCACTGATAAGACTTGGGGCCTTCGGTGTGTGTTAACGGTGGTGGAGTGATGCAGTAAAGGGTAGCAGGGTTAGTTCTATAGCTTGAAGAGCATAACTGTGTTGCTTTTAGGTGCTGTCAAACCCTGAGAACAACAGAACAAAGCCCAGCCAATCCTGTTCTGTCCTCACAGCCTCCACCACGCGCAAGCCCACTGCTGCGTTCACTGTGTCAGTCTGTCTCGTTGAGGGTCTTCTGCTCTCTTTCACTGACCTTATATTTTTTCAGGCATGATGTCCTTTCCAGACTCTGGTTCCTCCCTGTTACACACCCACAGTGTGTGACGTGAAGTCTCACGCCATCTTTACTTCCACAGAACACACTGGCAGGATCCTTCCGAGACAGACTTGCCTGTTCTGTCAGCTTATTCCATGGTTTATTCCTACTCTTCGCCAGCACCGAAGGTTATTGACATCACTGAATTGTAGGAGTGGAGAGGTTGAGGTGGTGCGTGTTTCGTCATCACGTGCATGCACGTTCACCTCAGGTAGCAAAAAGAAGGCCAACCGTTTGGAGTCTATTTCTCCTCTACCCTATATGAGAAAACTGACTCTGTCAACTGGTTTGGTTTTCTTTGGAAAACGTGCAGCCTCTCAGGCAAGAGTGCTTGGTCTCGAGATTCTCAGGTCTCCTCCCACCGTCAGGTTTTCCAAGGTGCCGCTTGTGTCTGTGGGGAGGTGACAGACAGTTCATGCCACCTGGTGACTGAGGGGTGTCAGGGAGTCTACAGACACAGGTAGTTCCTGGACATACCTGTTCCTAACTCAGCCTTTTCGAGTCTGTAGGTGAATTGAGGCTGATGTATATGGTTCTTAGTTTTCATGAAACTCAAGCCCCTCAAGTTGATTCTGACTCAGTGACTGTATGGAGCATGGTAGAATGGGCCCTTCCTTCTTTACTGTGTTTTCAGGGGGACAAGTATTTATAAAAGTAGAATACCACATCGTCTCCCTGCAGAGCAGCTAGTGGATTCCAGCCAGCAACTTTTGGGTTGGCAGGCAAGCACTCTACCACGTGCGCCACGGAGGCGGCCCTGGTTCACCTTACTTTAGTGCTGGGAGCCTTTTCAGTGTGTTCAAAGCTGCATGTGCAGCAAATGGAGATGCTTGGGATGAAGAATTCGCAGCAAGTTGGAGTTATTTCAGTGGTTTCGATGTGAGGGCACGTTTACAACCTGCGTGTGAATGGTTTCATTAAACTGGTTAGCTACATGAACTTTCACTCAAATCACAATTTTTAAAAAGGGCAAGAGTTACCATAACCTGGAAGGTCAGGTAGGAGCTGGCCTTCAGTTGTACAAGTGGAACTCAGGACTTGCCTGTAATGTCACCTTCTTGCTTTGGGGAAGCATGTCATGGCCACATGGCCAGCATCTGCAGCTGGCCTAGTTGTGATCTGACCTCTCGGCTCGATGAGGTTCCACACGGCTCCCACCCACTGGCTGTTGGTGGCCACTGGCAATGCCTTGTCCCTGCATTCCTGGCCACAGGTGCACACTCCACGGACCTCCAGGGACAGACAGCTCAGCAGAAGGCGTTCCGGTGCTGCCGTCTTTTATGTGTTGACAGGCTCCAGATGGCTCAGAGGGCACCTAATGAGGCTCAGGCCCTCCTCTGCCCTTGGTGCAGGTACGCGTCATTCTGTCAGAACCCAGAAGGAGAAGTGATACCTTTGCATTGCAGTGTCGGTGAAGAGTATTGACTGTGTCATGCATTATTGACTATACTGTGAATATGCAAAACAAATGTGTCCAGAGGAAGTGTGGCCAGAGGGCTCCTTGGAGTGCAGGATGGTGAAACTTCAGCTCACGTAGTTGACGTGTTCTCAGTAGGCACCAGACCCTGACACGAAGGCATCATGCTGGGGAAAGTGGAGGGCAGGGGAAGAAGAAAGACCCTTAGTGAGATGGGTGGACACAGGGACTGCAGCTGGCCACGTGGGCATGGTAGAGGGTGTGAGGATGGCACAGGATTGACAAGGTTACGATCTCCACAGTAAGCTCGCTCTGGGCTGGATTGGGCTCGATGACACCCAACAACAAGATATCACTAAGATTTCTTAAAAAGAGAAGAGAAGGGAGCTCTGGTGGCCTTAGTGGCAAGAAGCTGAACTGCAGTCCCAGAGACGAGCGGTTCAAATCCACCAGATGCTCTTCTGGAGAAGGAGGGGCAATCTCCTCCTGTACCAGTCAGATTCTATTTGATGGTACACACACACAAAATAATAACATTTAAAAAAAAACAATAAAAGAGGAAAACATACTAACAATTTTCACATGTTCACCTCTCTCTTCACTTCAGAAGTTTCCCTCCAACTCCATGGAGGAGAGAGAAGGGAATTTCTGAAGCTCCATGTTCCTCCACTAAAGTGTGGGAACACGTGGATAGCTGACCTCCGCTAACTCCACGAGGGAAATTGTCCCCACCAACAATATCCGCAACACAGAATCAATTCCTGTGAGGTCACATGTGTCCCCCGCATTCCTGGCGTCCTTAACCTTTTCAACACCAGCTGACCCTGTAACCTAGTCGTATACTCTCTGGGCTCGGAGTGCTGAATGGTTCTAGACCTCCTTGCTCCAAACCCTGTGGTTGTTGGTTTCAACCCTGTCAGCTCAGTTCTGGACCATCCCCATCATTGGTTGTGGTTCAAGCCGTTGAGAACTCGAGGGTTTTCATGGGCTAATGCATCAGAGAGTTGGACAGTGAATAGGATTGATAGAAAGAGGATTGATGCCTTTGAGCTGTGGTGCTGGAGAAGAGTGTTGAATATACTATGGACTGCTAGGAGAACAAACAGGTTTGTCCTGGAGAGGGTGAAGCCAGAGTGTTCCCTGGAGTCAAGGATTCTGAAGCTTCGTCTGACATATTTGGGGCATGTTGCAAGGAGGCACCAGGCCTTGGAGAGGGACATCATGTTTGGGAGAGTGGAGGGACAGCGCAGGAGAAGAAGACCTTTGATGAGATGGATTGATTCTGTGACTGGAGCAGTGGGAATGAGTGCGTTTGAGATGGCTAGGTTGGCACAGGATTTAGTGCTCTTGTACATAGGGTCACTGTGAGTCGCAAGTGACTCGATGGCACATAACAATAACAACAATTTTCCGATGTAGCCAGGTCTTTCTTTCTAGTCTATCTTAGTCTGGCAGCTCTGTAGAAAACTGTTCAGCACCTTCGCGACATACAGTCCTCCAGTGGCAGGTGAGAAGTGCGTGGGGGTGAGTTGACTGGGACCCCAACTGAGCTCAGCTTCCACAGGGAGGCAAGAACTGTACCTTCTGCAAAGTTACTGTTCTCTGTAAAGCTCAGGAAAAAAAAAGAAACTCTGAACCCTAAATCTTGTAGTCATGTCTGGAAAACCAGAATCTTTGCTTGAAGAAACTTGATATTTCAGAGGCTTCAAATCAGGCTGAATATGAGGAGGGAGGGGCAGAGCTGACTGCCATGAAATTAATGCTCTGTAATTTGTCTGTCGGCATCGGGATGGGAGAGAACAAGAGTGACTCTCTTCCCACTTTCCCATCCAGATGTCGTCTTCCGGCCCAGTAGAGAAGAACAAGGGTGGTTACCAGGAGACAGCGGCTTCGAAAAGCACATTGTTCAGATACACTTTTTTATCACAGTGCCATTAATATTCATCATTCGTAACTTTTTTTAAAAAAAATCCTTGGATGTATTAGATTACAGAATCACATCACCCAGTGTTAGTGTTTCATCAGTATCTTGCCTATTTTGAGTCCTTTTTAAAAAAGTTACAGATGCGTTTGTTTAAAAAGTCAGCTCTGTGTTCAGGCAGCCTTTGGGTTACGAGGACACCTTTCCCACATAGAACCCACGGCTGTTGATTGAGTCCTAACGACCCCCCATTGGCCTTCCGAGGCTATACGTCTTTGAGGGAGGATAGTGCTCATCTTCCTCCCTGGTTGGAGCTGGTGGGTTCGAACCACTCACCTTCCAGTTAGCAACTTGCCACGTAACTCGCTGCCTCACTAGGGATCCCGTGGGGCCGTTGGTTTTTACGCCCTTTTCCTGCACATCTTGGACAGATTGTAAGAGGGGAAATTGACAGATGAGTTTCTCTGGGGCCTGGGTGCATTCTGTTTTTTTACTTGGGTGATAGATGGATATGTTCAGTTTGTGAAAATAATGTTGCACTAAACATTTTGGCATGTTGTGAGGAGAGACCGGTCCTTGGAGAGGGACATCATGCTTGGGAGGGTGGAGGGACAGCGCAGGAGGGAAAGGCCCTCTATGAGGTGGACTGATTCAGTGACTGGGATGGTTGGGATGGGAGTGTCAGAGACAGTGCGATTGGCACAGGACAGAGCAGAGTTTAGGGCTGTTGTACAGAGGGTCGCTATGAGTCGCAAGCGACTCGACGGCACATAACAACAACAACAACAAACATTTTGGAGTATGAAGGGTTTTTTCTGCATATTTGGCCTGCTTCAGGAAAAGGTTTCCATTAGGAACAGCAACTGGCCTCTTGTGATTTTCCGTTTTTTTGTAAGTTCTGGTTATTTATTTTATGTTGTTGGTTTTCTTATTGTTTCCTAGCCAGATAATCATGGAGTTTGTTGTTGTTGTTGTTGTTGTTGTTTCAAACCCAAGGTTGTTGTTAGGTCAAACCCAAGGCAGTCCTGTGAACCACAGACCTGTCCTGTGTCACCCTGACCATTGCTGAGACATTTGAACCCATTACCGCAGTCAGTGTGTCAATCCGTCTGGTTGAAGGTCTTCCTTTCTTTCATGACCCTCCACCTTTCCAAACATGGTGTCCCTCTCAAGGAGTAACCTCTCCTAGAAATATGTCCCCAGCATGTGAGACGAAGCATTGCCATGCTTGCCCTCCACGGAGCACTCCGGCTGCACGTTCTCCAAGACATGCTGTTTGTTCTTTTGCCAGTGCGTAGGATGGTCAGTACCCTTCTCCAACACCACAGCTCTTCTCCTGTCATCTTTATTCATTGTCTGGCTCTCAGTTACATAGCAAGTGATTGAAAATACCGTGCTCTGAATCAAACACACCTTAGTCCTCGAACTAACATCATTGCTCCTCAATAATTTGGAGAGGTCCTCGACTGCAGACTTTTCCAAATCAATGCATCTCTTGATCTCTTGACTTCTGATGCCGAGGGTGTCGATGGGCTATCCTAGCAAGATGAAGTCATTGACGGTTTCAATCTTTTCTCCATCTGCCATGATGTTGTCTCTCAGTCCAGTGGTGAGGATTTTTGTTTTCTTGACGTTGAGAGGCAATTCATATTGATAGCTGGTGTTATCTGGTCTTCTTCAGCAAGTGCTTCAGAAGCGGTCGCTCTGAGCAAGCAAGGTTATGTCAAGTGCACAACGTAGGCTATTGATGAGCCTCCCTCCCATTCTGATGCCACATTCTTCTTCAGAGAGCCCCGCTTCTTGACTGATTTGGTCAGCATACAGACTGAAAAGCTGTGGAGAAAGGATAAAGTGTGGGCACACACCTTCGCTCATTTCAAGCTCCGTAGTGTTCCTCTTCTCTGTTTGCACAGCAGCCTCTCGGTCTAGGTAGAGGTTCTCCGTGAGCATAGTTAAATGTTCTGGAATTCCTGTTCTTCTCAATGTGAGCTGCAGTTTGTTATGACCGTATCTTAAACAAATAATCATACTTTTGCCTGTTCCTTTTATGACATTCCAGTGAACACACTGATCTTTTGCCCTTGCTGCCTTTGTGGGGTGATGTTGGGTCTTGATGGTGATACCATCAGTGTCCCAGTGTTCAGCATCACAGCAACCATGAGTTATCTCTGTACAGCAAACGGACAGACCAGTGCTATACCGCTTAGGAGAAGGTTTGACCCAAAACAAATAAAACCAGGCCCTCGGGCCCAAATGTATAACTAGTATTAAAAATGTAGCCATCAACTGATCAATGGAATTAAACTACAGTTTGTGTTTTGGGTTTTCCCCCGTTTATGTGTACGTTAAAAAAAATCCTGATAACTTCTTTACATTTGTGCACCAAGCTTCTTTCTTTCCTTAAGGATATATCTATCTAGTATTTTATTTTTCTAATTTCCTTTTAGAAGAAGTGTTGTTATCCTCCACAGATTGGCCCCTCCTTTTAGAAGAAAAGGAAAAAAATCCTTTTTTATTCTATTTCATTAGCGTTCTTCAAGAACAGACTCCCTATTTGCAAACACTTTGGTGGCACAGTAGTTAAAGGCTTTGACTACTAACCAAAAAGTTAGTGGTTCAAACCCATTAGCCACTCTACTCGAGAAAGGAGGGGCAGTCTGCTTCCATGAGAATCACAACTGCTGTCTTTCCTGCGGGGTCACTGTGAGTTGGAATTGATTTAACAGACGTGTCGGCGGGTGGTTGTTGTTGTTGTTAGGTGCCCTGTGGCAGCTGCTACTCCTCCAACAGAATAAAATACTGCCCAGGCCTGAGCTGTCCTCACAATCACTTCTCTCTGTGGCCCGTTGTTATAGCCACTGATCAGTCTGTTTTGTTCAGGAACTTTCTTTTGCTGGCTCACTGTTTTGTCTGTTCACTCTGTGTGGTGAGCAAATCATTCAAAAAGTTGGACTTTGTGATGAAGCATGTGGCGTCAGGATCAGAGGAAGACTCATCAACCACCTGGGTTAGATAGGTGACCCAGCCTTGCTTGCTGAAAGTGAGTAGGACCTAAAATACTTGCTGCAGATAATCAAGGGCTACAGCCTTCAATCTCAACATCAAGAAAACAAAACTCCTCACTGCTCGGCCAGTAGGTGGAGAAAAGATTGAAATTGTCTACAGTTTCATCTTACGTGGCTCTGCAGTCAAGAAATCAAGAGATGTGTTGCACTGAGAATATCTGCTGTCCAGGACCTCCCACAGTGCTGAAGAGCAGTGATACCACCTTAAAGAATAAGGTGCACCTTAGCCAAGCCATGGTCTTTGCAGTTACGTTCAGTGCATCTGAGAGGAGACAGTAACTCCAGATGAGAGAAGAAGAAATGATGCCTTTGAACTGATGTTGGAGAAGAGGGCTGAATATGCATCCTGTGGACAAAAAAGAACAAACCAAATTTGTCTTACAGAAAGTGTAAGCAGGGTGCTCCTCAGAGGCGAGGATGGAAAGCTGCTTCCCACATACTCTGGGCATGTTGTTAGGAGGGGCAAGTCCTTGGAAAAGGACATGCTGCTTGGAGAAGTGGAGGGAAGAGCGTCAGCAGGTTGAATTGACACAGTGACTGTAACAATGGGCTCAAGTATGTCAGAGATGATGAGGACAGCCCAGGATAGGACGGGGTTCAGATCTGTTAGTCATGGGGTTGCTATGGGTCATGGTCAACTCAACAGCACGTAACAACGGTGTTTTCTCAAACACCATGTCCTTCTCCAGGGACTGGAGACAGGCCCACAGTCTGTGAGATGGAATCTCAGAATTCTTCCTTTTAAAGAGCATTTTGGCTATGCTTTTCCAAGACAGATTTATTTGTTCTTTTAGCAGTCCATGGTATAGTCAATATTCTTTGCTAACACAAAGTGCCTTATTTATCACATCAGTTCTTTCTGCGTGAATTTTGTAATTTGTTTCATCTCATCCTGTTTTCCCCGTGTGTTCTTGTTCTTCTTCTGCCCTTTGCAGTTGAAATCTCAATTCGTTTATTTTCATTTTATCTTGCTTAATGGCAGGATGCTTTAAAGCTGTGTGTTTCCTCTGAGTACAGATCTCGCCACAGCTCATAAGTTTTTATATGTAGTCTTAGAATTGTCACTATTTTCTAAATAGTGTATAATTCCAGCTTTTATTTCTTCTTTGATCTAAGAGCTATTTAGAAGTATTTTATGTGTGTCTGTGTTTGTTTGTGTGTGTGTATGTGTGTAACCAAATGACTAGGTTTTAAAAATATCCATCTTTAAGCTTAATTTGGTGCTTTAAGTACACTGTGAATTTTTCCCTGATATTTAGTATGACGGTTTTCTTTCTGGAGATCAATTTTTATAATGGTTAGCAAAAAAGGAGGCGGTTATCTACTGGGGAGAAAAATCAGTATGTGTTTTTTTTTTTTCAAGTCAGTCTTGTCTTGGCTTCTTGATTTGCCTTGAAAAACTCTGATGATGTGGGTGGTTACGTGCTGCGCTGCAAACTTAGAGGTCAGCAGTTCAAACCCACCAGCTGTTCCATGAAGAAAGATGGCACAAGAGAGTCTCCTGCAACGATTGGCAACCACAGAAACCCAGTGGACCCAGTGAGCTTGGTTTGAGGAGGACGGATATGAGCTGAGTCGAGCTGAGCTGTGCAGGGACTAGTGTGATGCTTTGGCAGCTTCCACTTCAGCTGTGTGTCTGGTGGGTACAAACCCAGCATCTCTGAGTAAGCACAGAGCAGTCAACTGTCTGTCTAATCTGTCTATCTAGCCCCTCTTTCTCCCTCTCCCTCTCTCTCCCCCTCCCTCTCTTTGTTTCTCTCTCTTTCTTTTTTTCTTTCTTTTCCTGGCATGTTCTGTTTTGGGAAGTAAATCATAGCCCCAGTGCTTCTTAGAGCAAGGATGATGCTGCTTCATTCCACATCCTGGGGGCATTTTGTTAGAAGGGGCCATTCCTTGGAAAGGGGCATGCTATTTGGAAGGGTGAAGACTGGTGAAAGAGAGGAAGACCCTCACTGGGAAGGACTGACCCAGTGACTGCAGCAGTGGTTCACGTGTGCCGGAGATAACGAGCGTGGCACAGAGGATAAGATGGGGCTCAGACCTCATTCAGACCCATGGGGTCACTGTGAGTTGTACTCGACTCGTAGGCACCTAACACAACAGCCACATAGCCTATATATTCCTAAGTAGCTTTTTCATTTTTTTCCCCTCAATTTTTCTTCATTTTCCCTAAAATGGTTTGACAGGTTTGGGCTAGTTCTTCACAAATGATGACCCCCCGCTCTCTGCCAGTCTTCCTGTTCTGTCTGCGGCCGTTCCCCACTTGTTCTGTTCTCGTAGTGTCTCAGGGAGCCACTGACTGAGACCTCACAGGGGTAGGAGCCAGGCTTCTCTCGTTCCTGTGTGTCTGAAGGGTAGAATATCCTGCACAATAGACACAAGTTTGTGGCATCAATTCAACCTGAGAGGTAACGCTGACACCACGTCCACTGCCCTCAACTCCCCTCCAGCTCACAGCGACCCTGGAGAACAGGGTGGACCTGGCTCGGGAGCCCCAAAGCTGCAGATCTTTACAGAAGCAGGCTGCCACATCTTCCCCACTCCCACACCCCCACCAAGGTCCAGCTGGTGAGTTGGAACTGCCAACCTGTCCGTTAGCAGCAGCTGCTTTAACCACAGTGCCACCAGGCTTCTGACCTGAATTCCTTTGGAGTTTACATTCATAATTGTTTTCCAGATACATTTTATATCTAGCATAATAACCTGGTTAACTGACAACTTGACTTCACAGATCTTCAGGACGGACACTCTTTAGTTGCTATCTTTATTTTTTTTTGCATCGTGCTGCGGGGCCAGTTGTCTGCCAGGCTGTGGACAACGCCATGGTCTCGCGTTCTTTCACCCTCTCCTGTCTAGTTCAGCAGCAGTCTTGCCACTCAGCACCCCACATCCTCTCTGGGTGTCACTTGTCCTCTGCAGGCCCCTCATTAATATCACTAGACACACTGATGACCCTTGGGTTTGCCTCCCAGCTGCCAGCTGCGCCCTTCTTGGTTCTCTCATGCTGCTAAGACAGATACCAAAAGGGGATGACTTTCATAAACAGAAATTGGACTCTCACGGTTTAGGACACTTGAAGGCAGAATTCATTCAGAATTGAAGCCGCCTCTAGGAGAAGAGTTTTCTCTCTGTGGCTCCTGGTTCTTGGAGTTCCCAGCACTGAAACCTTTATCCAGACCTGCTCCTGGCTTCTCCTTCCTGGCAATATTGAGGTCCCCTCTGCTAGCTTTCCTCAGCTTTTAGGTCTTGTGAGGTAATACGGTGTCGTAGGTCACAACTCAGGGAAACCCCCTTACATTGGATCAGGGCTGGGATGAGACCAGGGCTGGCCCTGCACTGGATTTGCGTTTGATTTTTGCACACCTAATTGGATTTCAGTGGAGTGGCACCACAGTTTTATAGGCAACCCCAGAATGCACGTGATGTGCTTTGTGGTGCTGATGACTTCGTGGCAGTGGTCTGGAAACAAAACTGCTGTTATCGCCAAAATCTGCCTCTTGCTTGGGGATCAAATCTCTGTCCCAGAAGTGTGTGCCGTTTGGCCCAATTCTTTTCAGCCAACCTCACATTCCCCATGAAAAATACTAGGAAAAATCGCCTATAAAGATAGGTGAAATCAGATAAACTGTGTGGGCTCCTGGACCCAGGTGCACAGCGTAGGATAGAGCTCACACCTCCACTTCTGAAAATCATGTGATGGGTCCAGAAGGGCAGTGAAGGGGCGATGGTGCCCTAGATTTACACTCTCCAGTGTCTGTGAGGAGAGAGGCCAGCAGGAAGCACACTCCCCACCCCCATTCTCATTCTCACCCCCTTTCCTCCTCATCAGGAACAATGCTCTAGGCCCCTTTGGGGTCTTTTGCTCTCTATCCGCCTAGTTCCATGGGGTGCAGTAAGTTGGTCCTTCTGAAGCGTGTTCTGTTCGTCTCAGGGAGGATGACGATCTGCTCACAGTGCAGCAGTAGGAAGCGTCTTGAGGTTGCTCTCCGGAGCCAGAGCTGCGTTCACAGTGCGGGGGGCACAGCAGTGGCCTTGAGGAGGAGCCCGATTGTGAGTCCTGCTGTTAGCTGCCCTGGAGTCAGTAACCACAGCCGTGTGCATGACAGAATGCTGCCCAGTCCTGCCCCATCGTCACGATTGCTTGCCACTGGGATTTTTTTTTTAAATTATTTTGTGTGCGTATACTGTCAAATCAGATCTGACTGGTAGAGGAGGAGATTGTTCCTCCTTCTCCAGCAGAGCATCTGGTGGATTTGAACCGTGCACCTCTGGGATTGCAGTACACCTTCTTGCCACTAGGCCACCAGAGCTCGCCTGCCACTGGGATTTTTGACATCAGTAGACTTTCCACTGACTGTATTTCGGAAGTAGAGTACCAGGCCTTCTTCCTAGTCTTTCTATGTCTGGAAGTGCCACTGAAATCCGACCAGCATTCTAATAACTAATGGAAGGGCAGTAGCTGCCTGTGGGGTGTGTTGGCTGGGAATTGAACCTGAGTCTCTCACACGATAGATAAGACTCCTCCCACTGAGCCACCACTGCTTTCTGTGACATAAACCATGCCGGTTGGGCACCTGCCTAATTGGCATCATGTACCTGGAACTTGGAGGAGGTAAAGGGGAGCAGAGTAGATCTGTCCCTGAGGAATGAGGTCAAGGACTAGAGTAGGAAATCAGGGATGCTAGGGAGACAGCCTCCAGGTTCCTGCAGGCTCTGTCATGCTTGTGATGGAAACCCAGACGGGGAAGAACTCAGCCAGAACGTCACCCACCTGTTCTTGCCGCTTTCAAAGATGACATTGGGCTCTTGTCAAATGAAAACCAAAGCTAGTCGTCATGCTGAACGTGAGAAATAGGCCCTCCTGGGTGTCAAGCCAGTAGGACGGTTGCCATGAAGTCTCGCCCAGCTCTCGGTGACCCCCACGTATGTCTGAGTGCAGCTGTGCCCACAGGGGTGTCCATGGCCGATTATTTAAAATGAGCATCTCCTGGCCTTTTTTCTGCATCACCTCTGAGTGGCCTCAAACCTCCAGCCTTTCTGTTAGCAATCTTGGACTCTAGCTATGAAAAAACCCACACAAAATCAATCTCAATCTCTCTCTCTATCAATCTCTGTCTCTCTCTCCCTCCCTCTCTCTCTCTCTCACACACACACACACACACACACACACACACACCCCAACAAACCGAAAACTAGAAGGAGGAATGTGAGAAGGGGCTTCCATTCTTCTTAAGCAACAGCCAGGAAATACATCGTTGACCTGATACACTGTATTCTCATTAAGAATCCCAGGTTTTAATGACATCTGTGGTAAGCATTCCAAACAGCAAGGTGATAATAGAGGATTTCTTAGAAGCCTACCATAGCGGTCCTTTATGCAAAGGACTTAAAAGAGTGTTTGGAGAGTGATTGCTAAGAGCTATGATTCCTTTCATGTGCACATTAATTCAGTGTCCTTTTTACTCAGTGGGGCATAAACATACGTCATTTAAATTAACATAAAAAGTCAGAAATGGGACCCCCATTAACATAGCCACGGGGGAGGAATGAGTTTATCCCACTTGGTGGCTTCATTCTGCTGCCTGCCCTCGAGCAGGGCTGCTTGGGGGCTCCCGCCACGCACGCCCCATTCTCTGCCTTTCCCTGGTCAGGAGAGTCGTTCCCAGTCCCTTCCTGAGCTGAGCCCCAGAACCAAACCCATCGCCAGCCAGCCAGCGGCGGCTCCTGGCATCCTCCATCAGTTCCCGGGGCTGGAGAGTCTTGCAAGAGGAAGCTGCCTTTTCTTTCTGTCCAGGAACAGCCGGTAGGTTTGAATGTCCGCCTTCCGTTTGACGGCCTCCTGCCTCGCACACTGGGCCCCAGGATCCTCCCTTGTCATTGTGTGGTGCCGTGGTGTGTCTCTGGGACGCTGTGAACAGCAGGGAAGCCCTGTCCAGTCTGGACCATCCTCATCATCGCTGCTGGGCGTAAGCCCCTGTATCAGTCCATCTCACGGAGGCCCTTCCTCATGTTACTGACCCTCCACTGTACAAGTGTGATAGGCCCTTCCCAATGCCTTGTCCAAATTTGAGCCATCTTGACACCCTCCCTTCAGGGGACGCTCTGGCTACACTCCTTCCACGACAGCCATGTCCGTTCTCCTGGCGGTCGGTGGGAGAGTCAGTATTCACCCCCTCGCCAGAATTCAAAGACGTCCCTTCTCCTCAGTCTTCCTTACCCATTGTCCAGCTTTCGTGCCCACAGGAGATGATTGAGTGTACTTTGGAGGGAGGCAGGAGGCAGCAACAGAGGAGCCAACACTGGTGTCCTGGGACACCCAAGCCATCGGGCCAGTTTAGATGCTTGGACAATCCCCAAACTTAGGCAAGGGTCAAGCCTTGTTCCTGAGGGCCACGCACAAATCCACAGCCAAGCCAGTTGTGACGGGATCAGTTCCAGCTCGAGGCAATGCGCGCACGTGCTTGCGTGAGAGAGAGAGAGTGTGTGTGTGTGTGTGGAGAGAGAGGGAGAGAAAGAGAATAGACGGGTGCCCCACAGGATTTCAGAGGCTATGTTTTGGAATGGCGCTCAGCAGGTCTGTTTCTGTAAAGATTCTAGCCTGCCCGGTGGGGCTGGTTCTCTTACCCTCCGTGGTTGCTGTGTGTCGGAATTGACTTAATACCAGGGGATCTTTGCTTTTTATGAATCAGAATCGTGTCATAAGCAGTGGCTCTCCACCTAACTGTTAGACCGCAAAGCTTTGCACTGGGAAAATGATCTTTCCACTCTTCTCAGTCCCGTTCACCTAACTCAAGACGGATGAGGACGGTGTTTAAAACATCAGTCCTCAAACCTTTGTGTTCTCAGTCTCAGCCTCTCTCCTGGTCCACAGGCAGATGCTCTGAAATAGATTCTGGTTCACGTGACACAGTGGAGCTGCCGTGTAGGATTCCCTCGCCTGTAATCCTTACAGGAACAGATTACCAGAATCTCCCACAGAACTGCTGGGTAGGTTTGAACCACAAACCCTTAGGTTACCCGCTGGTGCTTAATCCTTACACCACCAGTGTTCCTTGTCCATACAATATCGGTGCTCTGTGCTGGGCAGCTGGTGAGAGAAGAGAGGACGTTCCTATCTGTCTCTCTTCCCTGGTCTCAAATTCCTTGGGTAGCACATGCAGCCGTTTATAGTTAGAACCCCCTGCAGCACTGCAGAAGAAAGGCCTGGTGATCTGCATCCATAAAGGTGACAGCTGAGAAGACCACCAGGAGCCGTTCTACTCTGTAAGACGTGGATTTGATCCACCAGATGCTCTGCTGAAGAAGGAGGAACAATCGCCTCCTGTACCAGTCAGATCCAATTTGACGGTACACACATTAAATAAATAAGTAAATTTTTTTAAAAAAAAGTATGCAAAAAAAAACACAAAAATGTGGATTTGGCACCTGTCAGAATCAACTCAACAGCTGCGAGTTTGGCTTTGTGGTTCTTGTTGAAGGGTGCTAGCAGCCGGTTGTGTGCTGTGCTTTCTGATAACTAACCCCATGTTAATAATTTGCTGTAGACGTATATTCTTAACTAGGCTCGAGATACTTGGACAGTATCTCGGGAGAATATTTAACGACCTTCACAAATACATCTAAAGATCTGGTACGACAGGAGGGAGCCCTGGGGGTCTATAGAGAGGTGGCATTGTCTAGAGAGAGAGTTGCACTGTTAACCTGAAGGCTGTATGTCGCTGCTGGTTGGACCCCACTGGCAGTGCCTCAGGAGAAAGATGGGCATTCACATTGCAGTTCATGGTCAGGAAACCCAAAGGAGGGTCAACTGCAGTGAGTTTGAGTTTTGAGGTAAGACAGGAAGACCTAAAATCCTAAAGACCTAAAGTTTCCAAACTGATGGATTGATAACCAGCCCAGGACAAGACATTTAATAAAAGTCTTCATTATGGGTCATCTACAAGCCTACACTGCTTCTCATTCCTACATTTTGATGCACATTGTCTTCCCTTCTCCTCGTGTGTCTCTTTTAAAGCAATTGCATCACTTTTAGTCTTTTAGATGTCATGGTATTAATTCTTTATTTTTCTTTATTAAAATTTTTTTTAAATTTACGCTGGTTTGCACACAAAGTTTGTATACATTGTGTTTCACACTGTCCTTCATTCACATTTTTTTCAGTGTTTCGGTCTCATTCATTATGTTTTAGAAAATGAATCCCCATTAAACCATACCCTTCATTACAGTGCGATTGGCACAGGACAGAGTGGAGTTTAGGGCTGTTGTAAATAGGGTCGCTATGAGTCGCAGGCGACTCGACGGCACATAACAACAACAACAACTTCATTACCTTGTCTTTCCAGATTCCCACCAGATCTTTCTTATTTTCTTTATCAATCCCTCCCTCCATCCACCAAATTGTGCAACCCTGTGCCCTGCTGCCCACCCTCACCCCTCTGTTTCGACCCCTTCATCCCTCGGATCACCATACAAGTTTTACTATTTACCCTTCTGTTTTTACTGTAGTGATCCTATGCAGTATTTATCCTTTGGAGACTGAGTTAGTTCACTCAGCACAACGCCCTCCAGTCTCTCCTAAGTTACATAGTAATTTTCTAAAGCACTGCTTCTGAATGCTGCATAGTATTCCATTGTATGAATCTCCCATGGATTCTCAGTTCATGGCATTAATTCTGACTTGTGACAACCCCACGTGTGCAGAATAGAACTCTCACTTTAACCCATTGCCGCAAGTCAGAACAGACTCATAACTGGACCTTGAAGTGGGTGTTTGGAGGCTGTAAACAGCACAGGGAGAGGTTGCCCATCTTTCTCCCATGGTGGGTTTGAGCCACCACAGAGATGTCGCCTTTGGGTTGGCACAACTCCCTGCTCCATCTTAAGTTCAAGGCTGTGACCTTTCAGGAGCAGATTGCCAAGCTGTCTTCCAAGGCACTGCTGGGTGGGTTTGGACTCCCAACTTCTTGTCTAGCAGTCACGTGCTTAAACATTTCCTTCACCTAGAGACTCCTCCGATTTAGTCTAGGTGAGAAGTTAATAACAATGGTAACGGCAAGATATGAAAACGCATTTCTTTTTGAGAAATTGTTGACTGATTTGGTTTGACCTTCTTTGTGTCTGGAAGAAGGTAGCCCATTCATTGGTGCCCTGGTTAAAATGCTGGGCTTCCTAAGGAGATTAATCAGAACTGGTTTTGACAAGCACTGTGGCAATGGGACAATTAAAACAAACTTTCAAGGAATATTCAACCTGAATCCTTCTGATCCTATGGAGATTTTTGAAAGTATTTCTTTGAGTTTATTAAGTTTAATTTGTTTTGTTTGTGTATAAAGGATGCTCATCTAGATGATAACATAATTATGATAAAAACAAAAGGGGGGAAATATGGGAAGCCAATACTAAATATTTGTAGTAAACGGAATGCTTTTTAAATTTAAAAGAAAAACCGCATACACAACAAAACATATAAACTTAAAAAAAAAAAAAGATTGATCCAAGCAGGCAGAGGGGGATGATATAAAGGCTGTAACCTAAGCAGGGATTTCAAATGAATCAGAAAATGAACAGCCTGGACTAGTCGCTTAACTGAATGGCACCTGTGGGAACCTGGAGTTCCACAGATGACCCCCGAGTCCACGCAGAGGTGGCTGTGAAGCGCGCAGGCCAGGTGGCTCTCCTGTGGGGTCAGAGTTGGATCGATTTCAATATTTCTTAGGTAGTGGCATCACTGGTTCTCCTCGCTCTTCTTTTCTCATCTTGGAACATTTTTTTATGCAAATACACTACGTTGGAGATACAGTAATGTACACCAGTTTGATTCCCCAAACTGCAGCTAATCCACTGGGTGATAAAAATATACATGTCTCAGCCAGTGTGCTCCTTGGAGGCAAAGACAGTGAGGCTTCGTCTCACAGACTTTGGGCATGTTGCTGGGAGAGGCCAGTCCTTGGAGAGGGACGTCGTGCTTGGAAAGATGGAGGGATGGTGAAGGAGAGGAAGACCCTCAACCAGGTGGATTGACTTGCTGATGCAGCGATGGACTTGAGCGTGTCAGAGATTGCGAGGATGGCACGGGAGAGAACAGTGTTCACGTCAGATGTTCAGAGGATCCTATGAGTCATACACAACAGCATCGAGCACCACCACCACTACTGGTCCAGTGGTGACGGCTTTTGTTCCCATGATAATGAGGATTGATTCGTATTGGAAGTTATACCCTCATATTCCTCAGT
Source organism: Elephantulus edwardii (assembly GCF_000299155.1). NCBI lineage: Eukaryota > Metazoa > Chordata > Mammalia > Macroscelidea > Macroscelididae > Elephantulus > Elephantulus edwardii. Next base: position 7,596,245 of record NW_006399830.1, on the reverse strand, counting down.
GAGTACTTAAAGCCCTGAAATCAGAGTTGTATTATATGTATAATGCAGGTTCTGGATAAGCGTTCTTTTAACTCTCATGTCATATTTTTCACACAGTGCACTTTCTTTAATGATTTTCTCAGCATATATCCTGAAGAGGTATGAGAAAAAGATAGAATTCTGACACTTAAGTTTTCTAACTTTAAATCATGCAGTGTTTGTATGTTGTGATTGGATAACTATTTCTTGGTCTATGTATAAGTTTCTCATAGATAAAGTTTAGTATTCTGGGACTCCCATTCTTCTCAGTGTTACCCACAACTTGTTAGGATCCACACAGTTGAATGTCTTTGCGCAGTTAACAAAGCAACTGTCTTTCTGGTATTTCTTGCTTTCAGCTAAGATTCATTTGGCTTTACCAGTAATATCCCTCTTTCCCAACCCCTTCTGAATGCAGCTTGAATTTCTGGCCCTTCTTGATTGATTTACTGTTTGAGCAATTTTTAAAAATAAGTTCAGCAGTATTTTACTTGCAGGGGACTGTCCTTATAAAACTGAGTTAGTTCACTCCGCATAATTCTCTCTAGACTTTACCATGGTGTGTTTTACAAAATCACTGTTCCTTAGTGCCGCGTAAGATTTCATTGTATGAATGTATGTTATATGAATGAATTCCTCAACACATTCATTTGTTGATAGACATCTGGCCTGTTTCCATTTTCTTGCTATTATGAATAAATAACAATCCTATAGAAAAAAAATTACATGTAATTTTAAAAGATGATTATGAGTGGCCCAGATGTACATGGGCCCCTGGAGGTGGAATCTGGTTTTTATCTTTGCATCTGTTTACCAGTTGAGTTTAACATTACATCTCATAAAAGAAAAAAACTTGACTCCATACACCGTGTTTTGTGTAAAATAGATTTTACAGGAAGTCACTGCAAGAGAGACATCCCTGGGTGATGTAAATAGTTACCATGTTTGGCTGCAAACTGAAATGTTGCAGGTTCAAGTCTACCCAAAGGCACCTTGGAATAAAGGCCTGGCCTGGTGATCAACTTCTGAAGAATCATTGCATCCTAAGTCTATTACCTAGAAGCACCTTTTAAGCTTTCAATTGAAATTATTTCATGGAGTAGTCTTTAAAATAAAAAGAGTCAACTCATTTAATAAAGAATGTTGTCCTTGAGAAGTATGTCCTGGTAAAGAATTAGTTGGATAATACTGAGTAGAGCAGATGACAGTGTCTCTAAAGTGCAGAGGAGAACTTCACGGGGTGAAGAGTCTGTGTCAATGGTGGTGAAGCAATATGGGCCGAGATGGAGAGCAGTGATGTGATAGGAAGTCATTACCAGTGAGCCCTGCAGGCAGACATTGCTGAATGGGTATGTGTTCTTATCTAGTGCTGCTGTGACAGAAATACTACAAGTCGATGGCATTAGCACACTCAAACCGAATTGTGAGAACCAGCTCTAGGAAAAAGGCTTCCTTTCTCTGTTGGTTCTGGCGAAGGTCCTTGTCTCCATCAGCAGCTGTGGACCTGACGTCCCTTGGAAATCTCTGTGTGCTTTGGCTTCAGCCTTCCCTTGGGTCCAGGAGGTTCTCTGCACAGGCACCTTGGGCACAAAACATGCCCTCTTTTCCTGAATCAGTGCTCTCTCTTGATCTCTTGCAAGAGAAAAAGGTGTTGCGGGCCACACCCAAGGGAAACTTCCCTTATGTCAGACCAGGACTGTGGCCAGATTGGGGGTGTTGCATCTGCCCTTAATCCTCTGGCCTCTCAGAACGTGGGGGATCATCACATAATTGCCACATTCTATCGGAATCCCCAAGAATCACAGAGTTGGCACTTGTGTCGGGGACATAATTTCTTCCATGATCGAGTGTTCATTTTGTTATATAGATGTCACGAACATAACGTTCTATGTTTGGAGGAGGATGAACATGGGGTACTATAATTTGGTTCCATTGTTAGACAATTGGGATTTTTTGTTGTCTTTTACTGTGGAAAGCTGTAGACTAGAATTTGGCATGCTGCACAGGCGTTTAACAATATTGCCATTAAATACTTGACTCCACCCTCATATTTCCTCCCTGCCTCCCAGTGTCCTCTCTCCTACCAGTCCCCTCCATACCCGTTGCTTTGGAGGCACTTCATTCACAGCGACCCTGTGGGACCGAGTGGACCTGCCCATGGGGCTTCCGAGACTGTGGCTGTGGAAACAGACCGCCTCAGCTTTCTTCGCCAGTAGCTTTGAGTCGCCCGACGCTTCATTCGCTGTGACACCAGGCCTCCTCTCTTTCTCGTCTCCCCCTATTTTATGCTGAGCAGGTTGACTTAGCTTTGCACTCTAAATTTTACAAGCCCAGCGTCCTTTTCAGCAAACAAAAGACTTTGCAGTGATCTGTCTTCTGCAGTTGACATAATAAATCACAAATAACTTTTTTCTCCCTCCTCAGCACCGGTGTTTATTTTTCAACTTGTATATGTGGATTGATTCGGCCCTAATTTTTGCATTTTATGATTGTGCTGTGGAAAGAACCCACTGCTCCTCTCCCTGGGGGATCATCCTGTCTACGCTTGGGACCTGCGCTGAGCTGGATGCTGACTGTGGGGAGGTGTTTATGGAATACGTCCAAGTCACCTGCGAGTATCTGTGGATGAAAGACAAAGGCAGCTTAGTAGGGCAGCAGAAGTTAGTGCATTGTGTGCTCAATTGCTACCCTGAGGGTTGGTAGTTCGAGTCCAGCAGCTGCTCCTGTGGAAAATGAGGAAGCAGTCCACTCCTGTGAAGATCTGCAGCCTTGGAAACCCTTGGGTGGTCACTTTAAATCCAGCTCACGAAAGATCGAAGACTACAGCCATCATTATGGATTGCATCGCAACAACGAGAAAACAAAAATCCTCACCACTGGGCCAGTAGGTACAAAAGATTGATGTGTGTCAGTCATTTGGTTTTACTTGAATCCAAAATCAACACCCATGGTAACGGCAGTCAAGAAATCAAAATATATGTTCCACTGGGAACATTGGCTGTCAGGGACCTCTCTAAAGTGAAGAGTGATGCTGTCAGTTTAAAGACTCAGGAGCGCCCGTTTCCAACTACAGCCTTTTCATTTACTTCCAGTGAAAGTTGGATAATGGATAAGGATGACCGAGGAAGATTCGGTACTTTGAACTGTGGTGCCAGATGAGATTACTGAATAGCCCAGGGGCTGTGAAAAGAACAAACAGGTCTGTCCTGTGTAACGGGGGTGCTCCTTCAAAGCAAGGATGGTGAATCGTCATCTCCAGTACTTCAAGCATGCTATCAGGAGAAGCCAATCTTTGGAAAAAGACCTCTTGCTAAGAAAAGTGGAGGATCAGAGAAAGAGAGGAAGACCCTCAAAAAGAGGAGTTGACACAGTGACTATACTGAGTTGTTGTTGTTGTTATGTGCCGTCGAGTCGTTTCCGACTCATAGCGACCCTATGCACAACAGCCCTAAACCCTGCTCTATCCTGCGCCAACCGCACCGCCTCTGACACACCCATCCCGATTACCCCAGTCACCGAATCAATCCATCTCATAGAGGGTCTTCCCCTCCTGCGCTGTCCCTCCACCCTCCCAAGCATGATGTCCCTCTCCAAGGACCCGTCCCTCCTGGCAGCATGTCCAAAGTATGTCAGACGAAGCCCCAGAATCCTTGCCTCCAAGGAGCAGCTTGGTTTAATCCTCTCCAAGACAAATCCGTTTGTTTTCCTGGCAGTCCAGGGTACATTCAGTACCCTTCTCCAGCACCACAGCTCAAAAGCATCCACTCTCCTTCTGTCCTCCCTAGTCATTGTCCAACTCTCTGATGCATAACAAGCGATTGCAAATACCATGACCTGTATCAGGTGCACCTTAGTCTCCAGAGAGACACTGTTGCTCCTGAGTACCTTTGAGAGGTCCCTAACAGCAGACTTTCCCATCGCGATAGGCTTTTTGATTTCCTGACTGCTGGTACCAAGAGTGTTGACTGTGGAGCCGAGCAAAGTGAAGCTGTGAACACTCTCAATCTCTTCGTCATCCATCCTGACGCTGCCAATTGGTCCAGTGGCGAGAATCTTTGTTGCTCACAGATACCCAGGATTTCCGGTGGGAGCAAGCCCTTGAAAGCTCTGACAAGCGTGGTCTCGGGCGGAAGTAAGGCTTGAGGACAGGCGTTTCTCACAGGCGTTGCTCACAGGTACCCAGGATTTCCGGCGGGAAACATAATCTACACAGAAGTTCTACAGGACACGTCACCTTCCCTTGGAAACAGCACAACTAAACTTAAGAGACATGTCAGCCGTCAACGTTTTTGGAATCACAGAAGCCAAGAAAGCTTAAGATACAAACTGTCAGATCATGGGTTGGACAATGGAAGATATTTTTCTGAAGGGACTTGGTAGATGAGAAGGATTATCCTGGTGGAGGGTGGAGCTGGGAAGCAAGTGGGTAATGGCACTGGGCTAAGGGTGGGGTCAACACTTTAACTAACGCTTACCCCCACAATAAGGGATTTATCTTTAACTGCTCCACAAATTGCTGTCTGTCATATACTCCTCTAAATCTGAACATTCAGATTAAGACAGACTAGGAAGAAGGATTGGCCACCCACTTCTGAAATAGCAGGCCTCTGAAAACTATAATGAGTGGCTAAGGCATATCCAAGATCACAAGGATGGTGGAAAATCAGGCAAGGTTCTGACCTGTTGTTTACAGGGTTGCCATGAGGTTTGGGAGAGTTGAGCTGTGGTGCTGGAGAAGAGTATTGAGTGTACCATGGACTGCTAAGAAAACAAACAGGTTCATCCTGTTGTTGTTGTTGTTGTTGTTGTTTGATGCCGTTGAGTTATAGACAACTCATAGTGACCCTATGAACGAACGGCCTGAGCACTGTTTGTACATAGATTTTCCAGAGGCAAGCCATTTCGGAAGTGGATGCCACTCCTGCTTCCAGGAGGTTCACCCTAGAAAGGGTTAAACCGGGCTGCTTTTTGGAGGTAAGGATTCTGAGGCTTCGTCTGACATACTTTGGACATGTTGTAAGGAGGGACCAGGTCCTTGGGGAGGGATGTCATGCTTGGGAGGGTGGAGGGACAGCGCAGGAGAGGGAGACCCTTAATGAGATGGATCGATTCAGTGACTGGGGTAATCAGTGTGGGTGTGTTGGAGACAGAGAGATTGGCACAGGACAGAGCAGGGTTTAGGGCTGTTGTACATAGGGTCGGTATGAGTCAGAAGTGACTCAACAGCACATAACAACAGCAACAACAACAGTAGCAGGACATTTGATGATAACTGGGTCACTTTTAGTTGTCACAAGTGGGAGATTCTGCTGGCAACTGAGAAACTCTGGTAGTCTTGAGGGAAAGTGTTGTACTGCTAACCAAAAGATCAGAAGTTCAAATCCACCATCTGTTGCATGGGAGACATATGAGTTGTCTTCTCCTGTAACAATTTACAGCCTCAGAAACCCAATGAATGGATGAACCATGAGTCAGAACTGACACGGTGCAGAGGGTTTGTTTTTACAGACCGCGGGTGCTGCTCTGTCATCCGCCACACACAGGACAGGCCCTTACAACAAAGTGTTGTCCAGTAGTGCTGAGAGTGAGGAACTGTCCCAAGCTGAGCGTTCGAGACCCCGTGTGGGGATGGCCTTGAAAAGGGCCTTAGGTACTGGCTAGTTCAGCAGTTTTCAGATGATGCTATTCAGATCCCAGGGCGTTGGCAGAGGGAGGGGGAGTGGGTATGTCACCAGGTGCCACCAGGCACGTCTTGGCTCTGTGTGGTGTAAGGGTGAGCACTCAGCTAAATACTGTTACTACTCAGAAAAATTGTGTGAAGAGCCCCGAAGCCTTTTGGCCTGCCCTTTTAGATGTTCCTGCTTTCAGACCTTCTGAGTATAAATCAAGAGTGGAATTGCTGGAGCTCTGGTGGCCTAGTGGCAAGAAACTGCACAGCAGTCCTAAAGGCACATGGTTCGAATCCACCAGATGCTCTGCTGATGAAGGAGGGGCAATCTCCCGTGCCAGTCGGATCCAATTCGACAGCACACAACAGCAAAAGTAGAACTGCTGGGCAGTATGCTAGTTCTGAGAGCCCTAGTGGCACAGTGATTAGCACTTAGCTGCTAACAAAGAACACTCAGTTTGACCCTACTAGGGAGTCATTGTAACAGAAACAATCAGGGATTCCATGGGAACTAGTACTGCGTTCTGCTTCCTGGAAGCCCTCAGCCTTGGAAGCGCAGTGGGGCAGTGCTGTAGGATTGCTGTGAGTCAGAGCTGAGGAGATGCGTCTGTGTTTGTTTTGTTTTCATGCTAATTCTGTTTAACGTTTTCAGGACGTGCCACACTGTTTTTATGGCAGCTGTACAGTTTTTCAGTGTCTCCATCCCTGGATGAAGATTCTCCTTTCTTCACACCCTTTCAGGGCCTCTCAGTAAATGTCTGTTCAGCTCAACCAGCTAACGTCAGTTGAAGTTGACCTGTCCGCGTAGATGAGATGGCCCTGTTAGACCACAGCCAAGAACCTGTCCCACGTGGAGAGGGGCCTGGTAGAGAGGAAAAAGCTCAGAGACCAAAGCACTCTTCATTTCTGTGATTGTGTGAAACACGTGCTGTAGTCATCAGCCAGCCCTGGCCCGTTCCGTCCTTCTGTGGTGCCCATCGAGTTACATAGGGTCTGGAAGCGATTGCTAACCAGAGCCTTTTTCCTGTCGATCCAGAGCTCTCATCTGTGGTCATCCCCTGAGGACCCTCCAAATGATTGACTCCATTGTCTACCCCTGAGTTTAAAAAAAATGTTTTAGGTGAAAACCAAAATTGGTAGGTTTGGGGTTCTTCTACCTAGATTTTCACTGCAGAGTTCCCTCAGGTGGCTTCCAGCAGGTCCTGTCCTGGAAGATGTCACAGAGAAGAACCAGGACAGCTGGGACAGGTGCCTTAATTACACCTCACCCCGGCATCATACGACACACAGACAGTTCATTGACTCAGACAAGAGATTGAGGGGGCGATAAACAGCACACAGCACTTGTGTCTTCCCTTCTCACTGTCCATGATGCATGTGAGTCACTGTGAGGACCTCAGGTCAGGCACACCTTAGTCATCCAGGTGACACCTCTGCTTTGTGGAACTTTAAAGAGGATTTTTGCAGCACCGGCCCAGTGCAGTGTCTTGCTTGATTTTTTTGTGGTTTTGGTGAAGAATATTGAATAAATTATTAACTCTGCTTACCACGGATGAGAAGGAAGGGAGAGGGGAGTTAAAATTAGTGAATAGATAAGTAAGATAATAGGCACATATTCAGATGAGTGCAAGGAAAGGGAATATCCATCGATGGGAGGCTCCGCACATTATCACGACAGAAAGGGTAGACAGAGAGGTCCAGAAGGATGAATGGGAATTAGAGCTCCCAAGGGGAAGTGGGCAAAGTGCCATTGCATTATGGGCATTGACATTAATGCTGTAGAGCAAAAGATGTAGGAATGGTTGAATGAAAAATTGCTTTGTAAACCTTCACTCAAATCACCCTGATTTGTTTTTAAAAAGTAAAGAATAATAAATAAAAGTTCTAGAAGGGGAAAAAAGGAACTACTGACTACAGCAAACGATGCTATTGATGTTGTCTTAGGACTCTGAGTGTAGACACGTGTGCATATACATATCTTTTTCCTTGCTCTGAAGATAAGGAACCAGAAAGTTGAACTATGCCTAATGGAAAAATACTGCTTTAAAGAAAAATAACAAATCTATAGTGTGTTGAGAGAGATTATTACTACTCAATTAAACAAACATAATTTATTTTTGCTTTAGTCCTCAAAATGATAGTTTTTCTTTTTTTAAATTTTAGTGAAGGTCCACAAAGTGATTGGTTTTCACTCATTAATTCATGTACATGTTCCTCCCTCTCCCTCTCCTAATCCCCTTCGTAATGCTTGTCCTGGTCCAAGCTATTCATTGTCAAGCTCCTAATTTCTAATCATCCATTCCTTTTAGATTGTCCATCCTTTCACCGATTCCAGTGCAGTGTCCATTATCCACTCTTTTCCCACTCTCCCACCACACACGCTTGTATCAGTCCTATTATTAAAACAGTAGGTCTAGGCAGTATTTGTCCTTTTGTGACAGGTATTTCACTCAGCATAATGGCTTCCAGATTTGTCCATAAACAAACTGACTCTTATAGCCCATCATTCATTCAAGAAAAGAAACACATCAGTACTTTAAACAAGAATATGCCATGAGTTGCCGAAAGAATGAACAAATCATTCTTAGAAGAATTACACATGGGTGTTTGGTCGGAAGAAGCATGGATGGTGAGATTTCGTGGGCAATCTCTAGACTGGAATGTTGTGATTGGTAAAGTCCAGAGGAGCCTCAGGAAAATGGATTGACAGTGAAGCTCCAAGGATTGGCTCAAACCTACCGCAGTCAGGCAGATGGTACGCACTCAGGCAGGGCTTCATGCCGTTATACCCATGAAGTTATACCAGGAGTCAGCTGGCTTGGCGTTAGTGGTGCAGATCAGGAACTTGGGTGGCCTAACAAGGAGGGAATTTTGCTGCTAAACTAGAGTCTGTACCTCGTTGGCAAGTTAAATCCACTTGTGACTCTATAGGATGGAGGAGGAAGTTCACGCTGCTCTGGAAGAATTGACAAACAACAAGGCCCCAGGAATTGACGGTATACCAGTTGATATATTTAAACAGATGCTGCCATCAATGGCACCAACTTGTGCCAAGAAATCTGGAGGAAAACCACCTGGCCAATTGACTGAAAGAGATTGATATTTGTTCCCATTTCAAAGAAGGGTGACCCAACAGAGTGTGGAAACTATAGAACAATATCATTGATTTCACATGCAAGCAAGATTCTACTCAAGATTATCCAAAAACGACTGGAACAGCACATCAACAGAGAACTGCCAGAAATCCAGGCTGGGTTTAGAAGAGGCCGTGGTACTAGGGATATTGTAGCTGATGTTAGATGGATCTTGGCTGAAAGCAGGGAATACCAGAGGAATGTCTATCTGTGTTTCATTGACTATGCAAAGGCATTTGACTGTGTGGATCATAACAAACTGGCTGACTCTGAGAAGAATGGGAATCCTAGAACACTTGATAGTGCTTATGTGAAACCTATACTTGGACCAGGAGGCAGTCGTCAGAACAGAGCAAGGAAACACTGCATGGTTCAGAATCGGGAAGGGTATACGCCAGAGATGTGTCCTGTCTCCATACCTTTTCAATTTATATGAAGAACTGATTATCCAGGAAGCTGGGCTCTATGAGGAAAATGTGGCATCAGGATTGGAGGAAGACTCTTGAACAATCTGTGTTATGTAGATGATACAACGCTGTTTGCTAAAACTGAGGAGGACCTGAAGTGCTTGCTGCAGAAGGTGAAGGACTACATTCTTCAATATGGATTGAAGCTCAATATCAAGAAAACAAAGATTCTCACCACTGGGCCGATTGGCAGCATCATGATGGACGGTGAAGATATTGAGATTTTTCACCGCTTTAGCTTGCTTGTCTCCACAATTGACACTTTTGGCACGAGCAGCCAGGAAATTAAGAGATGTATTGTGTTGGGAAGTCTGCTGTCAGAGACCTCCAGAGTACTGAAGAGCAGCGATATCAATCTGGAGACTAAGGTGTGCCTGATCCATGCCATGGTGTTTGTAACCACTTGCTATGCATTGAGAAGCTGGACAATGACTAGGGATGATAGAAGGAGAATTGATGCCTTTGAGCTGTAGTGCTGGAAAAGAGCATTGAATATACCATAGACTGCTAAGAAAATGAACAGGTTTGTCCTGGAGATGGTGAAACCAGGCTGCTCTTTGGAGGTAAAGATTCTGAAGGTTCATCTGACATACTTTGGACATGTTGCAAGAAGGAACCAGTCCGTGGAGAGGGACATCAAACTTGGGAGGGTGGAGGGACAGCGCAGGAGAGGAAGACCCTCAATGAGATGGATTGATTCAGTGACTGGGGCTATGGGGGGTAGGTGTGTCAGAGACAATAAGATTGGCACAGGATAGAGCAGGATTTAGGGCTGTTGTACATAGGGTCACTATGAGTTGCAGGCAACTCAACAGCACATAACAACAACTCTTCCTAGGATGTTTCAACCTTGGAAATAATCCGTTATTAGTTAGTTCCAACTCAACATCAACGAGGGAAGCGGGGCTTGGAGAATTACTTTTTTTTTTTTCAATATGCCAAGTTCTTTATTGGTTTTATTTCTTGCATTTGAAATACTCTTCAATGACATCCTTGGCCTGTGATTCTTGGCCATAGTCCTTAACAACTACACAACTGCAGCCAACTACTTTGCGGGGCTTTCCTTCTCGGTCAGTTTTGCAGAGACCTACCCACTCCCCCAGTTTCTTATTATCATCAACCTTTATCAGGTTGATTTGGTATAGGATAGAGCAGGACTTAGGGCTGTTGTACATAGGGTCACTATGAGTTGCAGGCAACTCAACAGCACATAACAATAACAACTCTTCCTAGGATGTTTCAACCTTGGAAACAATCCGTTATTAGTTAGTTCCAACTCAACATCAACGAGGGAAGCAGGGCTTGGAGAATTACTTTTCTTCTTAAAAAGTCACTCCTTTGCAAATAGGAAGGTGTCCAAGCCCCTCCATCAGTGACTGATAATGCAATCCAAGTAGGATGAGGATGTGCAGGGGGAGGGGGACTAATCATGGGGTTGTGCAATCTGTGGGGGGGAGGGAAGTTGAAAGAATTTATTCTTGAAAACAGTGAATCCAAATTCTGTAAATAAACTAGTAGAAAATTGAAAGAAAGGAAGAAAAAAAAAAGTCTGCATTTCCGACAGGGCTGTCAAGCACCAGCTCTAGTGAAGAGCTGGTCTGCATGTGAGCAGGCTGGGGTTTGAAGAGCTGCTACTGGTGTCTGAGCCTGAGTTAAGGGTTCCTGCGATTTTCTCAGGCGACAGAACTCACTCTGGGGCCACTCGAGACGTTTTTCGTTTTTCGAGGAGGTGTTAGAATGCAAATACTGAACCAGAGGTGCTTCTGTGGAAGTGTTCAGCCCCCTCCCCCCAGTCAAGTTGTATTCCTTTCTCCTACTGGAACGGTTTCAAAGGCTTTTGCTCAGCTTCTGAAGTCGACTGTTTTTTTCAACCAAGCAGGCTTTTTTTCCTTGAGAAGATGCTTTTGCCATCTGGTATACTTCAGTCTTTGGGCATGTTGTCAAGAGGCATCAGTTCTTGGAAAAAGACATCGTGCTTGGAGAAGTAGAGTCAGTTGAAAGGGGGTAAACCCCTCCACAAGGTGGTTGGTGCAGTGATTGCAGCGCTAGGCTTGAGCGCGGAGGAGACTCAGAGGATGGTGCAGGGTACCATGTTGTTGAGAGGGCTGTTAGGAGTTGTCATTGGCTTGATAGTACCTAACAGCAGCTCACTTCACTCACTTAAAAGTCGGCAGTTCAAGCCCACCTAGTGGTGCCATGGAAGAAAGGCCTGGTGATCTGCTTCTGTAAAGACTATAGCCAAGAAAACCCAACGGAACACGCTTTCACTCTGAGTCACGGGAGGTCACCCTGAGTTGGCATTGACACAGTGCAGTGAGTTTTATATCAGTCGTTCAGCACCTTTGACTCCTGGCTTCTCATAAACTCATTGCCATCAAGTCAGAACTGACTCACAGCTGACCCTCCAGTGGGTTTTCGGAGACTGTAAACTACGCAGGAGGAGATTGGTCGCCTTTGTCTCATGGGTCACTCCTGGGATCAAACAGCCGAAATTGCCACTTTTGAGTTGGCAGAGCAGTTCCCCACCACCTGTGCCACCAGGGCTCCCTGTGTTCTAACCACATCAGTTGGGCAGATGGTGACGGCGTGGCCCATAGGAGCACGCACAAGCCTGTGGCTCTCGGGAACCAAGGGGACAAGGAAGCAGCCTCTCATGGGCAGCACCTCTAGAGCAGGTCCTCCTGACTCCCAGTATGGCAGCCCCCCCTTTACTGCTCCCCTGTAGTGTCTACTACAGCTTCTGATGCCCAGATCTCTGCCCAGAGCAGCGGCAAAGTTTAAGGTCAAATCCCTGTAATTAGTCCTCAGTCTATAGAAGACACAGCCATTCATGCTCACCGTACGCACTTCAGTGACACTTGTTTTAATCCACTGATGCTGGTTATCAAGAATTTGTCTCAAGTCATTGCAGAAGTGGCTGGTCCCAGCCTGTTGAGCCTGGACTTTCAAGACCCAAACAAGATCTTCCTGTATGAGCATGGAGCTCAAGATTGTAGAAGGTTCTGTGTCTGCTGGGAAGATAACCAGAAGCACAGGCCACATCCTAGCCCACAAGTCACTGCTCAGCTCTGTGTCCTCCTGACTTTGAAGTGAACTAGTAGACTTTCTGAGGAGCTAGCCTGGATCCTTGATGAAAACTGAAAACCCACCTGGAGAGTCTTCCAGCAGGTTCACCTCAGATGGAAACGATAGGTGGTAGCTTAGCAATGTGTTAGCTTGGCCAGACTGAGCGGCGTTTCCCACAAGGAGATTCCTGCAGGAGGTTGGAAGCAAGGCCGTGCCTACACACACTGGCTCCTCCCCTGCTGGCCCCGCTGGTTGGCCAGGCCTGTGACTGTCCACCCTTCCCTGGAGCCTCTTTAACATCTCTAACTCTTGGGTCCAGAATATGTGTTCAATTTCATTGTCAAGGACCTTGGCTTCTGCCGGACACCCATACCACCAAGGTCAGAGGCAGCAGGAAACTACCCAGGTTCCTGTTGACCTACTGGGCTCTGGCTTATGGTGATGATTCCGTCTTGGTTTTACTTTGTACCTATTGCTTCCTCTCCATACTGTCTGCTCAGTGGACGTGAAGCGGCAGCATCACAAGTAAAGACAGAACTCTTCCGGAGACTGTTGAACCAGCGTCCAGTTGTTTAAGGTCACATCCCTGTAACTAGTCACCAGTCTGTATATCCATCCACCCAGCAATCCTCTGTCTTCCATTCATTCATCATCTGTTTAGCCATCAGTACATCTCCTTATTCATCTATCATCTATAGATCCATCTTCCTCCTGTCCTCTGTACATACAGCCGTTATCCGTCTTTCCACTTGTCAGTCTGTCTTCCTACCTATCGATCAGCCTATCTGTCCACATATTGACCAGTCTGTGTATCTGTTGTCGCTGAGTCACCTCCACGTCACGGTGATCCCATCTGCAACATAATGAAGCATTAGCCAGACCAGCGTCATCTTCAGAACAGTCGGTGGGCTTGAGCCCAGTGTTGTAGCAACTCTGTCTTTTCAGTCCCTCCCAGCATAGAGGACTCATCTTCCAGTACCAACTTGAATGGTCTTCTGTGATGATCAATAAGGTTTTTACTGGTTGATTTTTAGCTTGCCTGTCCTTTAATGTTAGTATGTCTTAGCTAGAAGCTCCATTGTTATATGTTCCCCATGAGTGACCCAGCTGGTATTTGAAATACTGATGACATAGCTTCTAACACCATAACAACACACAAATAAATAAACTAAATTATGGATGATAGAGCTAGGTCTCTGGATCTATGTCCAGATGCTCGTGGTTCCACTTCTGTGCTTGAACTTTGCCTGGTACACTAAGTTCAGATGTTCTTGTTCTTCTGGTATACTAATCGTAGATCTGCCTTGGCCTCTGCTCTCAGTCTGGTCTTGCATGTGGCAAATCCTAGTCTCTGATTATTTATCCAGACCCGGGCTTTAGGATGTAGCTGGCAGAGGATGCTTATCTACTTTACACATGACGTCTTCCCTGAGAGATAGCCTGCTCTTTTTCACCTCGCCACACACACAGCTTACCAGAGATAGTCCTTGAGAACATCCCCTAAATCTCTTTTCATTTTACACCCAACAAACACCTTCCTGTTCTACAGTAAAAGAACCAAGGATTGATGTGGCCAGCATTCCCATCCATACATAAGACGTGTCTCGTGGCATTGCCAAGCGCTGTCCTTTGAGTCTCTTGGACTCCTCTAGGATGAGTTCACTTAATGGTTCGGCATTTTATAGATTTAATTGTAGACTATTCTCAGGACAGAGAGAGCTGTGGGAGTATTTTCCTTTTTCCCTAGAAATTGTCCAGACTGTATACTTAGCCACCAACAGGGCTGCCCTTCTCCTTAAGCAGTTGCTGTATTTTTCTGATGAGTGCAAGATGGTGTTCCATGGACTCCTTACAGTATCCGTTTATTCCCTGGGTTTCGAGGCGGCGGTTGTGTTTTTTTATTACTGCCAAGTCAACATCAACTCATAGAGATGCGTATACAACTCATAGATGCAGCGTCTAGCATCACAGTATCCTGCCTGTTCGTACGTCCTCATGACCACTGCAAGGACAGACAGGCTCCCAGAGGCCAGATGAGCTGATGGGCTGAAGATAACGCTGTGTACAGCCTCCCAAACTTCTCCCCTTTCTTGTTCCACCCACACCACCACTGCTAAGGACTAACAGCTCCCAGCCACCAGTAGTCAATAAATCTGATGGACTTAAGGTGCTACTGGTTTTCTCACTGATCTTAACTCTGTTTGTAGAGATGAATTGTTATTGTCGAGGCTGTTGAGCCCCTTCAGTGTGGGCTATAGCCCATCGCTTCTCTCAGCACATGTTGATGTTATAGGAATGCTGTCATATGTCATCCAGATCCCCCCGTCACACCAAAGCTCTCCTTCCTCCAGCTGGTACAAAGATCTCTTGCTGCTAGCTCACAGCTGAGCCCCCCAGGGGCACTGTGATTCCTCGACAATGCTGTCTCCCCCAAGATCATGCCCTTCCTCAGGTAAAGCCCCCATCAAGTCCCCATTCACTGTGGGACTCAAGGGCCCAGCCCCGATGTCTGGATTGAGGTCTGCATCAGCACTCTCCTGGGGTCCACTGTGGCCTTTGCTGCAGCTACTTCACAGCTCGGTTTCTCCTCCATCTTTCTCGTTTCTCAGTGAACAAGCTGCATATAAACCTTCATTTCTGAGCTGGCTACCGACGGCTCTGAAGCCCAAGAATGAAGTCCAAGGTCTTCATCAGCCTGGCAGAGTTCTTGCTTCAGCACCTCTGCTGGTACACAAACACCATGAGTTTGTGGAACTCTACTTCCCTGTCGGTGCTTGACTGAATGCGTATGGTGGTAGACCAGGAGGAATTCTCATCTGAACACTAGAGCCAGATGGGTCAAGGTTTGGTGACAGATGCAGGAAGCCTGTCTGGGGCCCAGGGAATAGCTGAGTGGTAAACAGCAGTAAGAGTCCAGGCAACTAACAAACTGTTGAAAATGAAATTATGTCCCCTCAGAATGTGTGTGGGAATTCCAATTCCTATGCCCAGGCAAGGCGCAGTCAGATAATTGAACAGGATAGTGCATTGGGAAAATCTTGTATAAAGGACCTTTTAAAAAGTGCTGGAAAGTCAAGATGTCACATTGAGGACTAAGGAACACCTGACCCAAGCCATGGCCTTTTCAGTCACCCCATAAGCATGGAAAAGCTAGACAAGGAATAAGGAAAGCCACAGAGGAACTGATGTCTTTGTATTGCGTGGGCAAAGAATGTTGACTATACCATTGACGCTGAAAGAATGAATGGGTTTGTCTAGGAAGCTGTGTACCCAGCTGTTCCTTGGGAGTGAGGCTGGTGAGAATTTGTCTCATGGACTTTGGATAAGTTGTCAGGAGGGGCTTGTGACTGGAGAAGGACATCTTGCTTGGTGAAGTGGGGCAGAGTTAAAGTGGAAGACCTCAGGAAGGTAGAGGTCTGCAGGGGCTGCAGCACCAGGCTCAGACACGTGGTGACGGTGGGGATGCTGCAGGACTGGGCAGCGTGTCGCTGTGTCGTGAGTGGGGTGGCTGTGAGCTGGGGACCAATGCAGCGCCTGTCAACAGCTGCATATCTGTGCGTGGAGTCACCTTCAGTCCAGGGCTGGCGTGCAGGAATATTGGCTTCCTGTCGTTTATGAGATGCCATGACTCATTTTCTAATTTACAGACTCCATGGCTTTGTGGTAGGGAATGGCACTGCCAATGCAAAGGTACATAGTTCTGTTGTTTGTTTGCTCACGGGGAGCAGTGACACCTTGATGGCAGTAAGTGTGATGGAGACACAGCACTCTGGGAGCACTGCAGAGAGCCCACGCAGTTCTATTGGAGGTTACCGTGTGCTTATATACAGGCGAGTAATCAGGAAGACAGGATGGGGTGGATTTGTAGATGTGGAGTATGCAGACTGGACAGGAGAACCTTCGCTCAGTGCTCAGTGCAGACCACTCCCAGCTCAACAGATGCAGCAGCCATCTTCCCGAGCGGTGAGTTTTCTCAGGCCAGTGCAGAAAAACGCAGGAGAGCTTTCTCTAGTCCATAGTAAGGGCTGGTGGGTCACATAGGCTTGCACTTCTCCAGAGCTAGGCAGTCTGCCCCAGACAGAGATCTTGTTCTCCTTCCCCACATTCCCCAACATGGTTCCAATCTGTCAGCTGCTTCCCAGGAGGAAGGTGGGCTGTCTCCTCCCGGGTGCTTTACTGCCTCTGAAAACCCCCTGGAGAGTCAGCTATGGGTCGTTCTAACACGACGGTACTTGGCAGGTCCTGCACATGACCATGATTGGTGTTAGATTGGTGTTGTCCTCTGTAGGATTTTCACTGGCTGATTTGGGGAAGATAGATTGCCAAGCCTTTCTTCCTGGTCTTAGTCTGGACCCTCTGCTCAGATCTGCTCATCATCATAGCAGCTTACAAGCCTACACTGATGAGGGGAATGGTGCCTGTGTGTGAAGTACAGCGGCTGGGACTTGAACCTGGGTCTCCATGTGAGTGGTGAGGACCTACCCCTGGAGCACCACTGCTTCCGGAGTGATGTGTTAAGACCATACCATGGTGGTGTTTTGGGGGCCAGAAGATATCAGTCCTTTTGAAATTGTTGTCCTCTGGTGCCATGGTCCCAGGCTCCGTCCTCTGGGTTGTCATGGTAACATTGAGTCCTTGAGGAGGCCATGGGTACAGATCTTCTCAGGCAGACAGTGAGTGCAAGAACCTGGGGAGACCGCTTCATTCTACCAGTTGATTTTTATAGCTGCTGATTTGTGGTGATGTCCATCATGGCAGATAAGCACACATGATTATTTATATGTTTGTCCCCTGCCTCGTTTCCCGGGAGATTTAAGGCAGCTGTAAAGCCTAACATGGGAGCTTGTCGGACTCTGTGATGTCTTCAGTTGAATGGCGTGGTTCGAATGGTGCAGTCTGCAGAAGCTTACCACTGAATCCTCGTGCAGTATCTAATCCACCATCTGTGCCTGTGAGAAGAGGCGCGCTCCACGGGCAAGGCTGGGCGGCTTAGTTCAGAGATCTTAGCAGAGGCCCAGCACCATCTCGATGCAGTCAGGAGAAGGCAGCCTAGACCAGCTGTCCTCAAACTCAAGAGCAGGGTCTGGAGTCACCGGAAAGCAAGTTCCATCACGGAGTTCTGGCTCCACTCAGGAGATTCTGACTCAAAAGGCTTCAAGTGGACACCAGGACATTCATGCATCTGAGACCTAGACTGTGACTAAAGATGACAGGAGAAGCCATGCCTTTATGAGTTGTGGTGTTAGAGTACCAAATATCTCATGGACTGCCAGAAGTACAGATATTTTTAGAGAAAGTGTAGCCAGAGTGCTCTTTAGAGACAAGGAGAGTGCGGCTTCATCTCACGTACTGTGGCTTGTAGTTATGTGCCATCCAGTCAGAACCGGCCCATAGCTGACCTCCCCAGTGAGTTTTCAGAGATAGTATATTGCATGGGAGGAGATTGCCCATCCTTCTCCCTTGAAGCAGCTGGTGGATTCAAATCATGTGTCTTTGCTTGGGAGCACTGTTCCTGCTTAAGGCTGGAAAAGTTGGAGGGTCAGAAAAGGAGAGAAAGACCCTAAATGAGGTGGCTTGACACAGTGACTGCAGCAGTGGGCTCAAGCATGTCAGACACGGTGAAGATGGCAGAGGATAGGACAGGATCTGTTAACAGCTGTGAGAAATCATCTCACCCCTGTAAGATTAGCAAAATTTGACAGAATAGTAAACAACAAATGTTGGTGAGGTTGTGGAGAAATTGGATCCCTTATTCTGGGGCTTCGTCTGACATATTTTGGACATGCTGTAAGGAGAGACAGATCTTTGGAGAGGGACATCATGCTGGGTAGAGTGGAGGGACAGCGCAGGAGGGGAAGACCCTCTAGGAGGTAGATTGATTCAGTGACTGGGATAATCGGGATGGGTGTGTCAGAGGCAGTGCGGTTGGCGCAGGATAGAGCAGGGTTTAGGGCTGTTGTACATAGGGTCACTATGAGTCGCAAAGGACTCCACAGCACATAACAACAAACAACAACATTCACTTTGAAAAGTAAGATGATTGTTATACAATCCCTCCCCCCAAGTCCACTCCACCCAACTGGGGGAAGGGGTGAGCATGGAGGAAAATGTGCAATCATAAATGAATAGAAATTCAAAGTCTCTATAAAGTTTCATGAACATTTCAATTAAAAAAAAAAAGACAGGATCTGTTGTTCATAGTACCTTCAAGTCGAGCACAACTCATAGTGACTCTAGGAACAAAAGGTCTGATGCCCCTGTACAATTATATCAAAGTTTATAGAGTTTCTGGAGGCATATTGTTTATATGTTTGCATACGAAGTTCGTATACATTGTATTTCATTCATCTGCATTATATGTCATCCATTCTTTGATTTACATTGTGTTACATATGGTCATATATATTGTGTTTTATAAAATTAATCACCATTGATCTATGCCTCCTGTTAATGACCCGGTTTTTCATTTCTCCATAGGATCTTTCCTAATTCCTTTGCCCCTTCCCTCACCCACCAAACTCTGTCATCCTGGTAATTTAGCCCACCCCACCCCTATTCTCAACCTCCCACCCCACCCCCTTCCCTCTTCGGATAGTTATACACATCTTACTAGTTATCCTTCTATGTTTACAATAACGGCCTTATGGAGTAGTTGTTCTTAGGAGACTGAGTTAGTTCACTCAGCATAATGCTCTCTACACTTTGCCTTGTTACATAGTACTTTACAAAATTGTTGCTTCTTAGTGCTGCATACTATTCCATGATGTGAATATGCCATGATTTCTCAGTACATTTGTTTGCTGTTGAACATGTGGGCTGTTTCCATTTCTTGCTATTGTGCATAGCACTAATATAATTTAAAAAAAAAAAACAACACCACAATAACAGGTGTACAAATCTCAATTTGTGTATCAGTTCTATTTTCCTTGGGGTATATTCCTAGCAGTGGAGTAACTGGCTCATATGAGATTTCTATGTTCAACTTTTTGAGAAAACACCAGACTGCCTTCCAAAGCAATTGTACCATTTTATAGTCCCACAAGCAAAGTATGAGAGTTCCAATCTCTCCACATTCTCTCTAACATTTATGGCCTGCTGTCCTTTTAAACTTTGCCAGTGCTGCTGGGGTGAGATGGTTTCTCACCGTGGTTTTTTGATTTGCATCTCTTTGATTACCAGTGATTTGGAGCATTTCTTCTCCTGTCTGTTGGCCATCCGAATGTCTTCCTTTGTGAGGAGTCTTTCTGTGTCTTTTGCCTATTTTGTGATGGGGTATCTGACTGTAAATCTTTGTGGCCAGAGACTTCCCATCTTTCCCCCAAAGAGCTGGTAGGTTCAAAGTGCTGACCTTTTTTGCTTTGCAGTCCGGAGTATCCTAACAGAAATGCCACAGGTGATTTTTAAAAGCAGAGATATATTTCATCCCAGGCCAGGAGCTAGATATACTGAATTCAGAGCACTCGGAAGATAGAGGCTCCCTGTGTATACTGG
>NW_006399830.1:7570487-7576278 GCF_000299155.1 Elephantulus edwardii | reverse complement strand
TTATACCTTTTTCCATGTCTATGGTGCTCTTTAAGTCTCAGCAGTAATTAATTGGCTTAGGGCATACCACTGATAAAACTTCATTAACATGACAGAGCCACCTCCTTTTCCTGTAGGGTCCCTTCCACAGCTCCAGCTCTGAGGGTTAGAATGCTGGCATGTGTTTCCATTCAGATGAGAATATTTGGCAATTCCATTTTCAATTATTTAAAATCTGTATCTACCATATTTTCTACAATGAATGAGTATCACCTTATAATAAAAGGAGATATCTGGGCAGTGCAAATGATCTACTAAAATTAATATTGCTTCTTGTTCTTTTTTTTAATTAATTTTCATGAAAGTTTACAGAGACTTTGGATTTCCAGTCATTCATTGTTGCACTTTTCTCCCTGCCCACCTCTCCCCAACCCCAATTCACTCTTCTCTTTGAAAAGTTAAAAGAAAAATTCTTTCATTGTTGTACTGTCAACTGTTAGATAGCATGGTGCTTATGTGTGGGGCCATTGACCTACACCTAAGCAGTTTGAACCTACCAACTGCTCTGAGGATGAAGGTTGGGCCCTCTCCTCCGTAAGATTAACAATCCTGGACAGGAATGGAGGGTTCCCGGGAGTCAGAACTGACTCCTAAGGCTGGCAGTTGGAACCCAGCCGGTGGGAGGCACTGTGGCGGTCTCTTTGGGCGAGGATTACAGCCAAGAAAATGCCCCAGAGCACAGCTCAGCTCCAGCACGGGGCCTCTCATGAGTCAGAATCTGCCCAACAACAGCACATGCTCGGTCAGTGTGTCCAGAGAAGAAACTACTGCTTGACAGATCATAGACAGAGGTCAGGGGTCAGCCTCAGAGCCGGAGGCAGTGCCTGCAATTAGGGTTCCTGAAGATGCACTAGAACATCTGAGTTTGTCATAACTAACTACATTGATCAGTTGTAATTAATGTTATGAAAGGTGTATGGTTTATTAAATGAAAAACTCTTACCCAAATAAATTTTGTAAAAAGTCCAAGGGTTTGGGGGTAGAAGAGAGAGATCTTCCCAATGTGGAGATGGCTGAAAGTGGAGGATCTGAATGTCTGGGGCCGGGAGAGCAGAGGCCCCTTAAGGGAGAGCCAGGGAGCCAGCACGAGTGAACCATGCGGGGCTGCTCAGAATGCAGGTGACGGATGTTCTAACAAGAACTGCTGGATCACTGCGTCAAAGACCTGAATCCGGTTGAAAGAGATGACATTTCAGGTCCCTTCTAACCCTGAGATCTTGCGTTTCTGTGAAAATGCGAAACCCCCATGTTAAGCTCTTTGAGGACACAGTGACATTTGATGCTAAGAGCATTTGTTGATATTTTCTTTGAAATCTGCGACGAGCAGGCTCTACCTTGACGGGTGACCTGCAGAACGTGGAGAGGCTTTGGAGATCTCCATAGCAACCCTTCCTGCAGAAGCCAGATCCTTGGAGCAGAGACACAGTGTCGTTTTTATTTTTTTTTTCTTCCCTTTTTCATCTCCAAACCTCAAGTCCAAGTTAACTACCATCTAGTGAAATGGCATCTCTGCCCTAGATCTAGTATCTGAATACCATGACCGCCTCATTCTGATCAGGACCTGTGGCTGGGGTTTTGAGACCATATTCTAAGTGGGAAGGAGCCCTTGTGGTGTAATGTGTAACAAACTGCGCTGCTAACTGAAAGGTTGTCGGTTCAAATCCACCAACTATTCCATGGAAGAAAGATGGATAATCTTCTTGGAAATCTGGTAGAAGGTCACTATGAGTTGACTAGCAGTGGACGGGGAAGTTCTAAGTGGGATGTGGTGCCCAAGGCGGGCTCAGGTGGTCAGAGAGAAGAGACTGCTGAGGCGGCATGCTCATTAACGTCAGTCATCATGACAGTCATAATGGTGTAACTACTGTCATAGTGAGGTTTTGAAGGAATCCAGGTAGTATGGTACACGTTGGGCTGCTTATCGAAAGGTTAGCTGTTCAAACCCACCAGCTCTTCTCTGAGAGAACAATGAGGCAGTCTCTCACATAAAACGTGGTGGGTTACTGTGGAATCAGCTCACTGGGCATGGAATGAGTGGAATGAGTTTGCTGCTTCTAGAAATTACATAGAAGTGTTGGTGGTGCAGTCATTATGAGTTCAGCTACTAATCCAAAAATTGGCGGTTCAAACCCACCAGCTGCTCCGTGGAACAATGAGACATTCTGCTTCTTTAATGGTGACAACATTGGAAAACGCTGTAGGACAGTTTTATTCTGTCATGTAGGCGTTAACATGAGTCAAAAACATACTTGGCAGGCAATGGGTTAAAGATTCCCTAGAAGCCCCAGTGAGGCAGTGGTTAAGCATTGACTGTTACCATCAAGGTTAGCAGTTGGAACCCATGGAGCTTCTGAGAAAGATCAAATGATCTCCTGTAAAAATTACAGCCCAGTTTAAAAGCGATATATGATAGGGCATTATGGTTATCACAGGAATCCAGAATTAAGGTTGCATAGTGGAGTGCATTTGAGGTGGGGGGATTGTATAACAATGAAGAAGTTTATCTTTTGCTTTTCGAAGAGAGGAGCGAACTGGGGGGAGGGGCGGGTGGCAGGTAGAGAAAAAAGTGCAAGAATGAATGAATGGAAATCCAAAATCTCTGTAAATGCTCATTAAAATTAATAAAAATAAAAAATATTACAGCTGAGAAAACTCTACGGGGCAGTTCTCCTCAGCCACATGGGTCGCCGTGAGTCCAAACCCAACCCCTCAGAACCCAGAACCACCCCACACAGATTCCAAGGATCTTTAAACTCAGTCGTGCTTGTCCTCAGAATCATGACCAGCGGACCTTTAGTTTCACCCGGGCTCCGTTTACCGGAAACAAGCTCATAATTGCTCCTTACTCACCCCCTTGCTCGCTTTGCTGTTCCTTCAGAGCCCTTTCCCATCCATCCTTTGCCACTGTCGGGTCAACGCCAGTGGATCCATCCGAGCTGATTTCTTTCTGAGGCCCCTGGGTGGCACAGAAGGTTTGCGCTTGGCTGGTAATCAGAAGCTTGGCAGTTTGAGCTGACCCAGCGGCTCTGAGCAACCGTAGGCCTGGCGACCTTCCTCCGTGAAGATTACCGCCCAGGAGGCCCTGTGGAGCCATCCAGCTCTGTGACAGATGGGTCTCTCCGATCAGAAGCTCACACAGCGATCAACAGCTAACTAACCGATTGTTTCCTCCCTAAGTTTCCTGGAACAAATGTTGACAGTCCATTGCACTGTCTCTCCTAGTGCAGTCTCAGTGTCTATTAACATAGGTTTATGTGTTTATATCTCATCCGAAGGGGGAGGAATAGCTACTGAGTTGAAGCCAACCAATGTGTGGCCAAGCAGAACGGTGTTCCCTGGAGTGTTCAGTGGCTGGGTTTTTATCTTAAATTACCAGGCCCTTCTTCCAAGGCTTCTCCGCTCTGGGTGAGCTCAAACCTCCCACCTTTAATGCTTTGCAGCAGTAATGTCTCCTTGCCTTATTGATAGGTCATCAACAAGAAGACATGATTGCTGTTAACCAAAAGGTTGGAGGTTTGAGACCACCCAGAAAGAAGCACTGCCTCGCCCTGCGCCGTCCACGCGGTCACTGCTGGGCCGCTGCAGACACTGTGCCAGCCCGTCTCCTTGGGGGCCTGCCCCTTTTGCTTGACCTTCATTACCAACTAGCGTGTCCTTCTCCAGGGGTGGGGGGATTGCCTATCCCTATAACATGCCCTTGGGATCTAAGATAAAGTCTCATCATCCTCTCTGAGGAGCATTCTGGCAGCATTTCCTCTGAGAGCGACTGTTCCTTCTTCCCTCAGCCTGTGAGAGATCACATTTTCTTTGGGTCAGTTCTCTGCGAGTTCTCCTTACTCCTTGTCGAGTGTTCACATGCAGAGGAGGAGATTGAAAATAGCACCTTGGTTCAGGCGCATCTCGGTCTTTAGAGTGATCTTGCCTCTCAGCCCTTTGAAGAGGCCCACGCAGTAGATTTTCTCAGCAACGTACAGCATTTGATTTCTCATCTGTTGCGTCCATGGGTGTTGATTGCAGGTCCATGTAAAGTGAAATCCTTGATGACTTCCGTCTCCGTTTACTGTGATAATGCTTATTGAACTGGGCCTGAGGGTGCCTACTTGCTTCAGGTTGAGATTTAGTCTGGACTGAAAACTGTCATCTTTGACCTTCATCAGTAAGTGCCGCAAGCCTTGTTTTCTGCAAGCAAGGTTGTGTCATTTGCGTATTGCAGATTATGAATGAGTCTTTTTTTCATGCTACATACACTCTTTTTCATGTAGTTCAGCTTCTCAAATGATCTGAATGGCGTAATCAAGGGGAAGAGATGCAACCCTGACACGCACCTAATTTCCTGACTTTAAACCATGCAGTAGTTCCTTGTTCTGTTTGAAAAAGTGCGTCTTGGTCTAGGTCTGGGTTCTGCATGAGCACAATTAAGTGTTCAGGGATTCCCATTCTTCACACCTTCTTATGATGCAAAACAAATGACTTTACATTGTCAATAAAATGGAAGGTTTACCTACTATTGAGAATTATGATCTAGCCATGGTGATGGATATTTTGAACAGACGTATCTCAGTCCATAGAATGTGATAAATGGAAGACTGGTGAGTTCTGGGCAGGAGCAGGACATAGTCTGGTTTTAAATGATGCCCCTGAGGGAGTTCTGGTGGCCTAGAGGCAAGAAGTTACACCGCAATCCCAGAGGTGTGTGGTTCAAATCCCCCATATGGTCTAAAATCTCCTCCTGTACGAGTCAGATCCAAATTGACGGTACACACACACACACACACACACACACACAAAATAGTAAAATAAAATTTAAAAGATGCCCCTGGTTCTTTTAAGAAGACCTGACTGGAGGTGGCACTGAGGCTCTTGTGAGGAGCTGAGTTGAGGCAAAGAGTCTGTGGGGCAGAAGCTGCTTCAGGAGACTGGCCACTCAGAAGATGAGGGTGGTCTGTAGTCGTGCTGGACATGGTGATGATTGAGGACATTAAGGACATGTTTTGGAGCTGCAGTTAAGTGAGCTTATGAGTGTGTTCAGTGTCAGAAGGAAGAGAGTTGGAGGTGATCCCTAGGTCTGTGACAGCAGGGTAGAGGACAGTGGTGCTGTTTGCTGAGCTGGCCAACTTGAGAGACACCAGCAGGAGCAGTGAATGAAGAGCTGTATTCCTCACCCCCTGCCCCTTGACGATGGGAAACCTGAGTTCTTTCAGATGTTGAGGCGGAAATGTCGAGGAGGCATTCAGACTTGTAAGTCTAGAGAAATCAGGACCTGGAGTCTATACTTAGTCAAATACTATTGCTAGACGGTTCACAGGGCTGAATCAATTAGGGGAAATGTACAGAGAAGGGTGAATGTGCAGGGGTAGAATTTTCACTTTACATGTGGGAGTTAAATGACAAAGACTCATAGTGATCCTGTGAACAGTGGATCGGAACCGTCCCATCATCCCTGAGACACTTGAGCCCGTTGCTGCAGTCACCGTGTCCAACCGTCTTGTCTGGAGTCCTCTCTTTCACTGACCCTCCACCTTTCCAAGCATGACGTCTTTCTCCAAAGACTGGCAACTCCTAACAGTGTGCCAAAAGTATGTGAGGTGAAGTTTGACCATCTTTGATTCCAAGAGGCAACTGGGTTGCACTTCCGGCTAGAAATATTTGTTTGTTCTTATGACAGTCCATGGAGTAGTCAGTACTCTGGATTGCAGCCTCCTATATGGATTGAAGCTCAACATCAAGAAAACAAAGATTCTC
This sequence comes from Elephantulus edwardii, assembly GCF_000299155.1. NCBI lineage: Eukaryota > Metazoa > Chordata > Mammalia > Macroscelidea > Macroscelididae > Elephantulus > Elephantulus edwardii. The sequence continues at coordinate 7,570,497 of NW_006399830.1, read as the reverse complement.
ACCACTGGGC
>NW_006399830.1:7561579-7570092 GCF_000299155.1 Elephantulus edwardii | reverse complement strand
TTCATCTGACATACTCAGGGCATGTTGCAAGGAGGGACTGGTCCTTGGAGAGGGACATCATGTTTGGGAGAGTGGAGGGACGGCACAGGAGAGGAAGACCTTCGATGAGATGGATCGATTCTGTGAGTGGAGTGGTGGGAATGAGTGTGTTTGAGATGGCTAGGTTGGCACAGAATAGAATGGAGTTTAGAGCTCTTGTACATAGGGTCGCTGTGAGTCGCAATGGCACATAACAACAACAACAACTTCTCCAGCATCACAACTCAGATGCATCAATTCTTCTGTCATCCTTGTTCATTGTACCACTTTCCAATGTGTCGTTGAATCCAACACGCCTATTCTTTAAACTGACATAGCCGCTCCTTAGCACCTTGGAGAGGCCCTTGACAGCAGACTTTCCCAATGCAACCCATCTTTTGATTTCTTGACTGCTCATGCGAAAGATATTGATTGTGGATCCAAACAAGATGAAATCGTTGACAACTTCAATCTTTTTCCCATCTATCATAACGTCGTCTGTTCCCACGGTCCAGGGGTGAAAGTTTTTGTTTTCTTGATGTTGAGATGAAATCCATATCGAAGGCTGTAGCCTGTGAACCTCTGCAGCAAGCATTTCAAGTCCTCCTTGATTTCAGCAAGCAGGACTGTGTCACACCGGAGACCTGGGCTCAGTTCCCAGCCAGTGCAGCTCCTGCTTCACTGGTGCCCAGCTGTGGGTCAGTGTTCGTGTGTTGTGTTGGTGCTCCTGAGAGGCAAGGGTGGTGAACCGTCATCAGTCTTTGAAAAAGGCTTGGGCCAGTCTTTGGGGGGTGGGAAAAGTAGAGGGTGAGTGACAGAGCAGAAGACCCTCAGTGAGGTGGACTGACACAGTGACAGCAACAATAGATTCGCGTGTAGAGGATATTGTGAGGGTGGTCAAGACAGGACAGTGTTTTGATGCATTGTTTATAGGGTGGCTTTGGGTCCTAATCAACTTGGCAACACTTACCAACAACAACGTGATGCTAAACAGATTTCTGTGGAGCTTCCAGGCTAACACAGGCTGAGGAAGAGAAACTTGGTGACTTTTTAAAAAATCATCCAATGAAAGCTCTATCCACAATTAGGGGCTAGTGCAGGACCTGGGTGCGTAGGGCCACCTGGCGTTCAAAGCCAACTTGATGGCAACTAAGAACAACAACAGTGTACAGAGAAAAGGAGCTGTCAGTCCCACGGAACTCTGCATGAACTAACATGTGGAGGAGAAGGTGCCACCCTTTAGGACCTGGAAGAAATAGACATGAGGGAGGAACAAGGCCAGGAAGAGAGAAGGAAGTGAACAGGTCCACCACCCACCCAGCGTATTAGTGTCCTGTGGGCGCCATTACAATGGATCACAGAGCAGCGGGCTTTCAACAACAGAAATGCATTGTCTCCGAGTTCTGGAGTTAGACATCCAAGCCAAGGTGTCAGCCCAACGTTGTTCCCGCCTCGTGTTGAGGAGAAGATCCTGCCTCTTCTCTCTAGGCTTCTGGTCGTCCCAGCAGTCCTGGGCCCGAGCTGCACCTGGCCTGCCTCTCCACGAGAACCTACTGTGCTCCAGTATGACCTCATCTCAGCTGACCTCTTCATTGTCCCTGTTTCCACACAAGATCATGTTTGAGGGTACCATGGTTGGAACTTCAACATCTTGTGGGAAGTCACAGTTGAATCCACTTACACAGCCAACGCATCATCTTCAAGTCCTCCCGCCTGTCCCGCCCCCTCTGTCCCATTCAGCTGTCCATGCTCTGTGGTCTGAAATCTACATCTCCAGCCTCCATGTCCCTGTCTTTCTGTTGCCACCAGCCTAGTCCCTGCTGTTAAGCACCCCCCACTCTGGAGGCACACGTTCTGTGCTTTTCCTGTGCCCCTTGATATTTTCTCATTCAATTCCAAACTGCTGTCCCTGAGCTGCTTGTCAAAATGTAAATTAGATCACACCTCACCTACCCAGATATCCTGAGGGGGCCCACACTAATTAATGCAGTGACTTCCCTTCTTCCCTTTGCTTTTAGGATTAAGAGTCTAATCCCCTTCTTGGCCTCCAGTGCCCCATGGGCTTTGGTTTAATCTACCCCTCCAGACCCAGCTTTCACAGGATCCCCCATTGCTGTGTATGTTCTCATAGCCCACCTCTTCCCACCCCAGGGCCTTTGCACATGCTAGTTCCCCTGCCTGAGTCATTTCCTCTTCCTTCCTCCCCTAGTTAATTCCTTCCCATCATTCAGAAGCCTTACCCAGAACCATTCTTTTAGGGTATTCTAAGAGATCTGATTTCTCCATTACCTAATGAGGCTCCTGAAGCCCAGTAAGGAGAGTGCATCAGGTTAGCACATTCAACTGCTAATCGAAAGGTGAGAGGTTCCAATCTACCTAGCGGTGCTGTGGTAAAAAGGAGTGGTGATCTACTTTTGAAAACGCGTCCATTGAAAACCCTCTGGAGCCTGGTTTTACTCTGACACACGCATGGAATTGTCACAGCAGCATGGATGTCTTCTTCTGAGAGTCCAGTGAGTTGTCTACTTATTTGATTAGACTCCTCCCTGACGTAAGTCCCTTGAAGACACTCCTACGTCCTTCCCTTCTCAGAACTTAGTCCAAGACTCAAGGACAGAAAGTGATGTGCCAAGCCTTGGTGGCATTGGGTGGCATGTACTCGATTGTCCAACCCATCCCACATTCTCCGAGCTCCTTAACAATCCTTTCTACACTGAAAATGTGGAAGCCGTAGATGTTATTGCTCTCTGTCCACCTCTTAGGTACAGCGAAACCAAGAAGCAGAACCCACTGAGAAGACACTGCCTTGGGCAGTAGACCCGCTTATGTAGTCCCCAAGTGTATGGGTGTAGAACTGAACTCCACAGATCTCCCTGTGACTGAGTCTTCAGAAGTGGAGCACCAGTGTCTTTCTTTGATGATAGCTTGGAGTGGCCTTGAACCACCAACCTCTCAGCTAGCAGCTGAGCATGTAACCATTTAAACCTCACAAGGGCTGCTCCTGGGCACTGGGAAGGTCTTAAAAGGCAGTTCAGTGGATCAGAGGATCGAAGAGAAGCTCTTTATTCTTTGCTGTCTCCTGTGCTTGGCCTGACACACGGAGAGTTTTCATCCTGAATTTACTTGATAATCTCTCTTTTTAAAATGCCTTGGAAAGTAAATGAAGCCCAAACGATGGAAACTCTTGCTATTTATAGACACCATCTAAGTGATTCCTGGGGAGTGGGGAAGCTTGTGAGTCTAGAATGCACCTGGGGTTCTGTTGGAAGGGAACTCTGAGTCATGGTCTGTTTTCACAAGTCTGAGTATTTGATGGGCTGGGCTCAGCACCCCAGGAAAATGAAACAGGCTTGTGTCTGTCGGTGTAGCTGGGCCCTGGGCTGATGTGTCGCTCAGACTCAGCTTGAGCCTTGACTGTTCAGTGCAGCGGGAACTTGCACCCTGGGTCACTTTGGCTTCATGACGGTAGGTTTGGGTTTTGTTTCTACTTTTGGTCATCATTTATTTAAGGTACCCTTGTGGCATCATTACAGCCCTGATGGAGTAGAGTGTGATATATTGGGCTACTAACCAAAAAGTTGGCTGTTCACATCCCCTCACTGCTCCATGAAAGGAAGATGAGTAGCTTCCTCTTGTAAAGATTTATAAGCTCAAAAGTCCATGGAGGGTGGCTGTGAGTGGGATCAACTCAGCAGCAGTGAGGTGGGTTGGGTTGGTGGGCAGGAAGCCGCTCACCCAAAGCTTAGTGGTTCAAACCTGCTCAATGTCTCCATGAGAGAAAGACCCATAAGGTGACACCAATAAGCCCTCATGGGGAAGTTCTACTCTGTCTCATGGGGCCCCTCTAAGTCAAAATGAAGGTCCTGGGACCCAATGGCATTAATCACCTATTATTGGCCAGCTTGGTCTTTCCTGTTCAGTGACCTAAGTAAGCAGATCAGAATCCCACCAAGCTTACCTCTAAGTGGCTCTCTCTCTCTCTCTCTCTCTCTCTCTCTGTGTGTGTGTGTGTGTGTGTGTGTGTGTGTGTGTGTGTGTGTAAAGAGTTTTCTATGTGGTAATCTTTTTTGTAATTTTATTAATTTTAATGAAAGTTTACAGAGACTTAGGATTTCCAGTCTTTCGTTGTGGCACTTTTCTCTCTGCCCACCCCTCTGCCCCCTCAAATCACTCCTCCTTGAAAAGAAAAACTCTCATTGTTGTGCAATCCCTCCCTCCAGGTTCACTCCACTATGCAGCCTTCATTCTGGACTTCGGCAATGACAGGAATACCCCTTCATATATCCCTTTTAAACAGATCTCTCCCTCCTCCGTTTGAGTTAAGCAGCATTCTTGTAGCTCCTCTAAGACTGATCTATTCATGCCTCAAGCCGTCCATATTCTTGACCCACACTGCAGTTCTAAAGGAAAGACCAGTCACCAGAGCAGGGCACCATATCTGATAAAGTCAGAGGGTCAGTGAAAACAAGGGAACCTTCAAGGGGATGGAATGACTGAGTCACCTCAACCGTGGGCTCAAAACAGCCCGGAGACCAGGAAGATAGGACAGGGCTGCGCAGCATAAGGTCCCAGCTGACACTGGAGGGACTTGAGACGGTAACACCGACTTCCTGGCCTTGTGACATCCTAGACACCGCCTGCTGCCGCTTGGGAACGCTGAGCCTCGGAGCAGTGTGTCGGGCAGGCGTGATACAGCTCCTTGGATGAAGAAGGGAGCAAGGAGAAACCTCCCTGGATGAGAAGTCTAATTGTTTTAAGCCCCGGATTTTCAGCTGCACGTACCTTAGATCAGCATGCAGCTCACAGACTTTGTTAAGCTTGTGTGACAGGCTAATCTCCTTTGTTCAACGCCCGAGGAGGATATTTTCTGCATTATTAGACAAGTCAATGAAGATAAAACAAAATATTAACTCTTTTAAGCTGCGCTAGTCCACCCCAAAGAAATTAAGCCGCCTCTTTCTAATTGTGCCTGGCTTCCTTGTTCTAATGAGATGGAGCTGAGCTGCCTGGGCCTGGGGTGTCTGGTCTGGGGCCCTGCAGCCCCGCCCAACATGTGGAGGATGCTTTCCTGGGCTTCGCTCCTTCCCTGGGGTGATCTGTACAGGTTGGACCTGGTTTCCAGGCAGGGAGAGAAATAAATGAAACGTAAATGAAACCCGGGAGAGGTGTGACATCCATCTGTGATTTTTTTTTTAAGGTGTTCTATGTCTCTCTTGCAGTTAGGTTAAGCCAGCTAATCCTGGGTCTCGGCTTTGGCAGCTTGGAAATATTAGAGCAATTCAGCATCAGGATTCTATCATGCAAGCATCACTGGTCCTATATTTTATCGGTGACACTGTGTAATTTCCAATTGGCTTTTTAAGACAGAAACTCAGCAGCCATCACCTTGCCGGCGACAGCGTTTGTCCTGCTTTCCAGGGGCCTTGGTGACCAGAGCAATCATTAAAAACCAGGGCCAGAGCACAGACAGACCTTTGATGGCTGGTTAACAGAGGCGCTGGGTGTTCTATTAGAGTTGCCGTCGCTGTTGGCTGAGATGATTGCTCCTGGTCCCTGCCTGCACCTGACTCTGTAAGCTGTGGGTCCTAGTGGCCTCTGCCTTCTGAACTATCCTGGTTTTGTAGATTGAGCACCTGCAGGAGGTCTTCCAATCCCAGGCCTTTACTTCCATCTGAGAATGATTTCCCCTCCCCACTTTGAACACTCACACCCAGAAGCTACCATCTGACCAGGTCATTAACTTTAAAACTCTGAAGTCATAGCCTGGGTCTGGAGCCAGAAGGTCCAGACGACCGTAAACACTGTCAGGTGTGTGTGTTTTTGTGCGTCTATCTGTTAGATAGTGAGCAAGCTGAAAGAAAAAGAGAAGACACTGGGCCCAAGTAACGAGCAGGTTTTTATTAAGTCATCGTAAGAAGGACGCCAAGTGATCGTGTTCAGAGAAGATCGGAGTGATGTGCAGACAGACAAGGGAAGGTTGGGTTGGTTTGTTCATTTTGTTTTTAATTTTATATTGGTTTGCTTAGGGCACTCTGATGGCCTAGTGGCAAGAAGCTGCACTGCAGTCCCAAAGACACAGAGTTCAAAGCCACCAGCTGCTCTGTGGGAAAAGGATAGTCAATCTCCTCCCATGCGATTAACTACCTCTTAAAAACCCACCAGAGAGTCAGCTATGAGTCTGTTCCAGCTCTGCAATAAACAAGAGTTGATTTGCTTACAAAATTCGCATACATTGTGTTTCACACAATCATTCCCATGTGTTCAGTTTTATAAAAGTGATCATCATCGGACCATGCTCATCATTATCCTGTCTTTTCAGGTCCCCACCAGATCTTTCCCATTTCCTTCATCCCCCACCACCACCCCCCCACAACTGTGCAACCCTGTGGTTTTGTCCCTACCCATCCTCACCCTTCTGCTCCCACCTCTTACTCCTTTTGGTTTCCATACATGTTTTACTAGTTGTCCTTCTATTTTTATAATAAAGTCTCAGGCAGTTTTTATCCTGACGAGACTGAGTTAGTTCACTCAGCATAATGCTCTCCAGGCTCTCCCAAGTTTTGTAGTATTTTTCAAAATTGTTGCTTTTGAGTGCTGCATACTATTCCATTGTGTGAATGTACCACAGTTTCTCAATCCATTCCGTTGTGGTTGGAATGGGCAAAAGACATGGGAAGACTTTTCACAGAGGAAGATATTCAGATGGCCAACAGACACATGAAGAAATGCTCAAAATCACTGGCTATAAGAGAGAGATGCCAATCAAGATCACGATGAGATACCATTTCACCCCAGTAGCAGAGGAAGTCTCATACACTGTTGGTGGGATTGTAAAATAACACAACCAGTCTGGAAGGCTGTTGGCATTTCCTCAAAAAGTTGAACATTAGAAACTCCATATGACACAGCTATTCCACTACTAGGAATATACCCTTAGGAAATTAGAAGTCAGGCACAAACAGAGATTTGTTCACCAGTGTTCATAGCTGTGTTACTATCACAAGAACATGGGCAGTTTCTTTTTATAGGGCTGTTCAGGAGATCGGGAGGGGATGGTCATTTGAACGGGAAGTTGGGGGCAGGGGTCTTATCAGGATGTAATTAGGCCCAGGGCATTTGGGGACTGGGGGGATTTATCATATGGTCCAGCCTGGGACTGCGTGTTTTCTGGGAACCAGGAGCGATGATGAGATAGTTTTCCTTCACTGTCTGTCTGTGTATCATTCCCCTACTTGTCCTTCTACCTGACTCCTTTATCTTTGTTAATACACTTGCTAATCACTGTGCTTGGGTTTACATTCAGTATCTTACTTAATCCTCGTAAGAATGTGCGTATGTGTGTTTTCACCATTTCGTTTCTGTGCAGACACAGTTGGCCGCCCTGTGTCTGAAATGTACCTGGAGTCACATAGCTCCTAGTTTTCCTGCTGAGTGTGGGTGTCGTTGTCTGGGATGCCTGTGTGGATGTGGACCTGGGATTTATGGAGTAGTTTACTGTCAGGTAATCTGGGGAAACTGATGCAAGTAGAGAGAAGGGAGCAGGTTGTTAAAGTCAATGTTGTCAGTCTCAATTGATGGCGACTCTGTTTGTCTAAACTCCTTCCAGTTTTCAAGGCGTCTGCGAGGCTGAACAAGGCTCTCCTCCTACTTCCTGTTAGCCCACTTCCACTTGCTCGAGAACTCTAGTGAACCACTGTTGTGGTAGCCTTGGATTCTGGGGCCCTGGCACCATGCCATCTTTGTTTTCTTTAGCAATAACGACTCCTGCCTCCCTTTGGGGCACAGAGATTCGAATCTCTCGCTTCTTGCATCTTTGACCGTTAAATAAACACGTAGAGATCGCCATCATGGATATGCTGGCTCCTTCCTGAGTCTCCGGACCCCTTTGGAGTGATTGCAGACGCAGATCACCAGGCCTTTCTCCCCAGGCACTTGAGTGAGTTCTGAGCACTAGTCTTTCAGCTACTGGTTGAGCCCTTCACCATTTGCACCACTCAGGAACTTCTCAAAGAGGCAAGAGAAGGGGGGCATGCCAGTGAAAGGTGCCTGCCGGCTCGGGGACCAGTGGGCCCTGCTGACTTCTCCTCTGCGTATCACAAGGTCTCCCTTCCTCATCCGGCCTTGCTGGCATGGGACGTGGGTAGTGCTTCGGATGGCACTTTGCCCTTGACTCTGTTCCCGACATGGGTTGTGCTTCGGATGGCACTTTGCCCTTGACTCTGTTCCTGTGGGCTCAGGCCCTGGCATCCAGTGCCTCCCGTGAGCTCCACTGCCTGAACAACAAAGATGAGTTGCAGGTTCCCACCAAGACTCTTCCCATAACCACCTGGCCGCCTCCCTGGGAGTGCTGTGGGTTTCCCCAAGTGGCAGATGCAAACAGAAACACTCCATTCAGTGAAATCTTCATGCAAACAAAGCGGCAGCTCACTTGTACAAATGGTGCGCTCTAAGAGCCCACAATTAAGGTTGCATAGTGGAATGTACCTGGGGCAGTG
>NW_006399830.1:7480734-7561449 GCF_000299155.1 Elephantulus edwardii | reverse complement strand
AGAGAAGTGCAGCAATGAATGAATGGAAATCCAAAATCTCTGTAAATGTTCATTAAAATTATTAAAATTTTTTAAAAAAATGGTATGCTCTCCATTCAAAGATGAGCTTGTTTTTAGATGATGGATAGTGCATTCCTTACAAAAACATGGGCCTGTTTCTCAGCAACTTCCCTGAGTAACAAGGTATGAGATCTGATGGCACTGGCCAGGGCAAATCCCTACCATCTGCCTTCTCTCCTCTACTCACCCTCATCATGCTTGTCTGATGCATCTTGGGCCTCTTGCCCCCCGACGCCTTGCCCTCTGTCCCCCTTGTCCCCGGTCCCCCTTGCCCTCTGTCCTCCTTGTCCCCTGTCCCCCTTGCCCCCTCTCCTGGACACCATCCAGGTGGTATCCTGCCTTCATTCACACATCTCTGCACTCTCCCTCGTTGGCTGCAAGTTAAATCTTCCCAGAGCTCCCTCTAATCCTCTCATTACCTCGTTCATGTCATTCTGCCTCCAGCACCTTCCCTCTCTCTCCTGAACCAGTCTGGACTCCACTGTGAGCTATCTCCGGCATTGCTCTCTTGCTTTGGTCAGTTTCCATTGGACGCTGAGACTTGTCCCTCTCCAACTACAAGGAAGAGGTCCCGCTTAGCAGTGGACACCATCACTGTGTTTGTGACAGATCTGAAATGCTAACAGATGGTCTGCATTAAAAGCTTAACTGTTGAATTAGTCCTCCCATAATCATGGAGCTTCCCCCTTCTTTGGAACATTCTAGAACATTAGGTCATACCCAGCCCCCCCCCCCACACACACACACAGCTTGTTGTTTAAAGGAAGCCAAGTTTCTGCCTTTTGTCCAGAGTCGTTGAGCTGGTTCGTGGTGAAGCTGAGAATGAAGCTTCTACTCTAATATTCAGTTCAATGTTCTTTTACCAGAGAAGAACATGCCAGAAGTCCCCAAGGATAAAGTGACCCGTTGGGATGCCACCAGCTCTGCACTCCAAGTTCTCCAAGCATGGTGGCTTTTCTGAGGCCGTGGGAGACCGTGCAGGTGCAGCTAGGCCTTGTTTCTGGTTCTTCCTGATCTCGCTGATCTTGAGAGCAGGATCAGTGTGGAGGTGGCACAGACTGCACCTCCTCGTTGCCAGAATTTCTTTCTACCTGGGGTTCTGTCTTTTGCTTTTCCATTGTTATTTATGTCACTGGCCTTCTGTTCAACAGCTCATGAACAACATCCTTTGTGACATGAATCTCAAGCCCCAGCTCTTTGCAGCAGCACTCTTCCCACTCCTTCCCTGTGTCTCCCATTTCCATCCATCCACTTCCCTATCCCTTCCTGCCTGTGAACTCTGTCCTTGAGTGAAAACTGCCCATTGATACTGCAAGGCTGCCCATTCTCAGGGGTACCATCTTGCCTGGTATTATTCATCATCTCATAGATTTGTTCTTTGCTTAGCAATTGAGTCATAGGATGATTTCAGTTCCAGGCTCAAAGTATGATCAAGGACCCTCATCTTGGATTCCACCAGTCTCTATCAGACCAGCAAGCCAGGTCTTTGCCAGGATTGTGAGTTTGGTTCCACACGGGGTGGTTTCTTGGCTCATTGAAATGTTTAATGAGCTGCGCACTCATCTGAGCCTATGAGCTCTAAGGTGTGGCTTTCACACCAGCAGTAGCAGCACCACCTGGGAACTTGTGAGAAATGCTCATTCTCAGGCACCATCCCTTCCCGGGATCTCTGGTAAACCAGGGGTCACTGCATCAGTCCCAGCTCAGGTGACACCCCTGTGTGTCAGAGTAGAACTGCGCTCGGTAGGGTTAACTTTTCTGAAGTGGACGGCCAGACCTCTCTGTCACAGCACCTGTGAGTGGCTCAGACTTCCAACATTTAGGTTAAGAGTTACATGTGTTCATTCAGTAGCCCAGGAACTCCCCCAGACTGGGGACTCAAAACTTGAAAGTGACACCTGGACAACTGTGTTTGAGAAAGTTCCCCAGGTGACTGGTGTCACATTTCTGAACCAATGGACATGGCTGGATCTCTGCCTGGTTCTCCATCTCCTCTTCCCCTTCCCCCTTCCCCTCCACTCCTCTTTCCCCTCTTCCTTCTCTTCCCTTTCCTCCTACTCTTCCTCCTCCTCCTCCTCCACCTCTACCTCCTCCTCCTCTGCCTCCTCTTCCCCTGCAAATCTGACCATAATCTTCTGGTCCTCACAGAGCCATCATGAGTGTTCCTCTGGAGTCTAAGGTCAAGTCCAGAAATTTCTCTGCCCAGGATCTCTGGTGGGATTCTGTTGGCATCCCTCAAACTTCCCACAGCGCCCAGGCTTCAAGTGTGGGGTTCTCTGCGTCCCAAGGATGCTGTCAGTTTGCAGTGAGACACCATTAATCACTCAAGAAACATCAGTCCAGTGAGTGTCACTGCAATCACTGTGACCTGAAATTCTCCTCTCCAGAATCTCTCTCTCTCAAAGGAAGCTTCAGATGAGTAGCACAGCTGAAAAAGCATGCAGCTTCCTCTAAACACGGTTCACGTCGACTCTCACACTTCACCCTTGAGCTCCACGCTCTCAACAGCACATATTTTCAAAGCCGCCTAGCAGAGGAGAGTCAAATGTTTGCCAAGAATAAAATGAAAAGATCTCTGGAGTCAGGTCACTGATCCCAGGATGGCTTTTCCTTGTCTCTGACTTGCACTGGGGAAATGATTTCATCATGGCAGGTGGACCCCTTCCTTCCTTCCTTCCTTCCTTCCTTCCTTCCTTCCTTCCGTCCTTCCGTCCTTCCGTCCTTCCGTCCTTCCGTCCTTCCGTCCTTCCCGGGCGGACAGTCTCATGCTCATTTGCTCTGTAGCCCCACTCTCTGCCAGGTGACTGGAGGTGCACAAGAAAGCCATCCACCTGTTCTCCTGTGCAGAAATCTCAGAGATCCGTCAGTGCAGTGGTTAGGGATCACCTGAGCCTTTGGCCACACTGTCTCCATCGTCTCCTTCCTCTCCTCCTTGTCCACGTGAAAGGTCAGTGGAAAAGAGAAAGATCAAGCTAGGCCTCTTCAAATTTGTGTCCTTGCCGGACACAACAGCACCTAACAACACTTCTCCTCTTCCTCCCCTCCCCCTCCTCCTCTCCCCCCTTCTCCTTCTCTACTCATCGTCCAGCTTTCACATACATCACTCAGAACTTAGTCCCAAGGAGCCAGAACTGCCTGATAGCTGACCCCCTAGTTAAAGGTTCCTCGAGGCTGTACCCACAGGAGGAAACTGCTCGTGCACACGTAACTCAGAGTCCTTGCCATGGAGTCAGAACTAAGTCACAGAGGACCTTCTAGCAGGATTTCAGAGGCTGAATTCACAGGGGAGGAGATTGGCCGTCTTTCTCTCTTGGAGCAGCTTGTGCATGCAAATGTCTGTCTTTGGATTAACAGTACAGCTCCTGACCCACTGGGCTGTGAGAGCTCTCGCACATAGCTGTTGTTGTTACATGCCATCAAGCTGAGTACGACTCATCACGACCTGTGAACAATAGCCGTGAACCTTGTCCTGTCCGGTGCCGTCCTCATCGTCCCTCATGTACATACATAACCAGAGACCCCAAATCTCGGTGCCCTTGTCACCAAGGGGTCCTGTCTCTCATCTCACTTCACCTGCAGGTGGCCCCCAACCCAGCAACTCTTCTCCTGATAGTAGGTCAGCTGGGTGTCTGTTCAATGTGCTTCTCATTCAGAAACCCAGGTTGGAAAACGGCACCTAGGTGGTGCCCAGGATGCTCGTGAAGAGGGCAGGAGTGACCGGAGCCCACCCACACAAGTGCCCCTGAAGATTTTGGAACACTGTGACCCTGCTTTGTCAAATGCGATAATAGTTACCCATGGTGGACAGTGTTTGGTGGAGCTCCCTGATTAAAACAAGCTTGGAAGCAGGAGTGGCATCCACTTCCAAAATAGCTTGACTCTGAAAACTCTATGAACTTGGAGAAACGATAAAGTTCATAGGGTCACTATGAGTTGCCTATGACTCAACATCATTTAACAACAACAACAACAAGACTCACCGCATGTCTAGTTGATCCAGCAAATCACAGGATCAAGAAAAAAGTCAGTGGGGCCAGAAAAGTCCGTAGAAGAAGGATCAGAGCAGAGCGGGGGGATTAATTGTGTTTTGGCGTTGGCCGCCATTGCACTGGCTTCGCCCTGTGGTGGCTTCTGGTGCTTCCTGTAGGACATGGTGTTGCACAGCCCTGCCCTTCTTCATGATTGTTTACGCCTGTCGTCGCAGCCGTTGTGTCTTTCCGTCTCCCTGAGGTTTCCCTCGTGTTTGTTGACCTTCAACTAAATGTGATAACCTCTCCTAGTGAATGTCATCTTCCTGAAGATGTGTCCCCAGTAAGCAAGCCAAGGCCTCATCATCTTTGCTTCTATGAAACACTCAGGTTGCATTTTGTCTTAAGGCTGATTCATCCCGGTGGCAGTCACAGTATATTCAGTATCCTTTGCTGATGCCACAATCCAAGGACAGTTGTCACTCTTTTGCCTGCCTTTTCCACCATCCAGCTTTCACGTGTCGATGAGAAGACTTGAGAAAGGTCAGGACCCGTGTCAGTCACCAAGGTGGCACGTCGGGGGCTTTTGAACTTTCATGAGATCTTTCAGAGGAGGTTTTTCCAGCACAAGGTGTTGGATTTCTTGGCTGATACTCCTTAGACGCTGATTGTTGATCCAAGTAGAATGAAAGTGTTGACCATGAGTTTTACCTCCATGTATCTGTTCATTGATCCAGTTGATGCTGTTTGTAGGTCCAGTCATCGAAGCTAGCATGTTCAGCAGGGAGCTGGACCTTCCAGTCAAATCGCCTAGAAAATGCTAACTTCCAAAATTGGTGAAGAAGGGTAGTTTGCATTGATGGATGAATGTAATTATACTTATTTGCAGGAAAAAACCTGAAGAAATACAGTGTAAGTGCAAGATACATAAGACTAGCTATTTGATGTAAGATTAAGTGCCAAAATGTAAGATTTTATGCTAAGTGGAAATATATTTTTGTTTCTTTAAATTAGCCTCTTAGCTGTCAGGGCAAAGAGGAAGACAGAGTATCTGATTCTCATGATGTTGTTTTTATTGTTTTGTGCTGTTGAGTCACCTGTGACTCATAGCTACCTTAGGTTAAAAGCTCTGAAGCTTGCCCTGTCCTGAGCCAGTCTCACTGACACCAACACACCTACCTCTATTGCCCTGGTTACTGTATCACTTCATCTCATTTGGGGTTTTCCTCTCCTGTGCTATCCCTTCACCCTTCTGAGCATGATGTCCTTCTCCAAGGATCGGTCACTCCTGGCTACATGCCCAAAGTATAGGAGATGGAGCTTCAAAATCCTAGTCTCCAAGGAGAAACTTGGTTTCACCCTCTCCAAGATAGAACAGTTTGCTTTCTTCACAGTTCAGCTTTCTTCTCCAGTATCACATCTCGAAGGCATCAGATCTTCTCTCATCCTTAGTCATTGTCCAGGTCTCTGATGCGTAATGAGTAATTGCAAAGACCAAGGCCTGGATCAGGTGCACCTTGGTCTCTAGACTGATGTTATTGTTTTGCAGTACTCTGGAGAGGTCCCTGATAGCAGATTTACCTAATGCTATTCATCTTTTGATTTCCTCATTGCTGGTGCCAAGAGTGTTGATTGTGGAGCCAAACAAACTATAACTGTTAACAATCTCAATCTCTTCTCCATCCATCATGGTGCTGCCAGTTGGTCCAGTCATGAGAATCCTTGTCTTCTTGATGTTGAACTTCAATCCATATTGAAGACCTTGACCTTCTGCAGCAAGCACTTCATTCAGGTCCTTCTCAGTTTCAGCAAGCATAACATAGATTGTGTCATCTGCGTAACATAGGTTGTTTTTGATGAGTCTTCCTCCAACCTAATGCCATATTCCTCCCCATAAAGTCCAGCCTCCCAAAAGATCTGTTCTGCATATAGATTGAAAAGGTATGGAGACAGATCAATCTCTGATCTGTTCTGAAGACTGCTTCCTGGTCCAAGTATAGGTTTCACATAAACATAATCAAGTATTCTGGGATTCCCGTTCTCCTCAAGGTTAACCACAATTTGTTGAGATCCACACAGTCAAATGCTTTTGCATAGACAATGAAAACCAGATATCCCTCGGGTACTCTTTGCTTTCTGCCATCTAACATTGGCAGTAATGTCTCTAGTGCCACGACCTCTTCTAAACCCAGCTTGTATTTCTGGTCGTTCTCTATCGGCGTACTGTTCCAGTCGTTTCTGGATGACCTAGGTGATGTCACTGTTAGGTGTTGTTGAGCTGGTTTCTACTCATGCCAAGCCCACGTCCAGCAGGAGGAAGCTGTACAGCCCTGTATCATCCTCACGGTGTGCTTGGACACAGTGTTGCAGCCACCCTTTCAGTCCACATCCTAGTCGTCCTCTCTTTCATTGACTCCTGCTTTCCATGCATGATGTCTGTCTCCAGAAACTGCCCTTGTTGATAACAAGCCCCAGTTACATGAGATGAAATGCCACCGTCCCCGATTCTAAGGAACATTCAGGCTGCACTTCTCCCAGGTTGGTTCTTTCGATGATCTGTGCCAGCAGCACACTTCCTAGGCATCAGTTCTTCTTCATTCTTCTTTGTTCATTGTGCACTCACACATGCATATGTTTTTGTTGTTGTACCATTGAATTGGAACTGCCTCATAGCTGACCCTCTGGTGAGTTTTCAGGGGCTGTAAACTGCATGCCCGTCTTTCTGACTTGAAGCAGCTGGTAGATTTGAACCATGTGCCTTCGGGCTGGCAGTGCAACTCCTTACCATTAACCCACTTGAAAATACTGTGGCTTAGATCGATGTACCTTACTCTTCAAAGCGACTCCCTTTGTTTTGCTGTCAGAGATAGAATCAGATATACTGGAAAAAGAAACTTTTCTCAGCGCAAAACATCAGAAGCACTTATTTAGGTCAATGTGCACAAAAGAAATGAGCAGTATATTGACTCCCTTCCTAGCAGGAGGGGCACCCCTTCCTAAACAACATGCCTCCAGAAACTCTATGAACTTTGATAAATGTTGATAGTTGTACAGGGGCTTCAGGCCTTCTGCTCAAGGGTTGCTGTGAGTCGTGCTCGACTCAAAGGCAATCAACACCACCAACAACTTAGAATATAGATGCCACGTGGAGCTCTTCAGCTGGAGAGGATTGAGTTCATAGAGTTACAGGCAATTAGGTAATTAATAAATCCATGCCTTTCAGTTATGTTTACTTTTGTATTTGCATAGCTAATTACCTGGGCAATGATTGGGGGGGGGGGGAGTGAAACCCAACCTATTGACTAAGCTTACCTCCTGAATTTTTCTAAAGAAAGCTTTGGAAGTGTAAATACCTGTGAAATGTAAACATAGTTTTGCTGAAAAATAAACATTCACTGTGAAAAGTCAGAGTAGAAGCAGGTAGTTAAGCAGTGAGCTTTGTGACTAGAGTAGGAATACATCATTAATGAGGTGATTACTCTTTCACTGTAACCCAGTGAGAGTATTTGCTTCGTCACTATTTCTCCAGGTCAGCTGTCACCTCATGGCAGCTCTGCTGGGGACATAGCATGGGCTTGGGTACCCACTGTCTCCAGGTATCAGGTCCCCAACCAGCAAGGTAAGCACTGGCTTCCTGGAACTTAGGAGTTTGTAGAGAACAATTTTACTCCCCCCCCCCCATCACAGCGAAGACTCTGCTTCTGGGGATGGCTGGCTTCAGTCTCTCCCAACCCACAGCACCTTCCTCCAGAACCTAAGTCTCTCCACATTTGGCTCCTTGCCAGACACAGAGTAGCCAATGCACGGGCTAAGCACGGGTTTAACAGTGCCCACTTACTAGTCCGGTGCACAGTTTCACATGGGGAAGTCGCGGACACTGTCACCCAGTGAAGAACTCCAGCTCCTCACCGTGGTTAAGAGGTGGGCACGAGGAAGCCTGTGCTCGCTGGGTGACCGCCCTGCCCTGCTCGCCCACATTCCGCAGGATTTTTGAGTTCAACTATCTCTAACGGTTCTGATTTCTATACTGTTATTAATTTAGCGTTAGTAGTATCGTAGTAACTGTCTGTATCTGTATAGCATGCTCACACTCACATTCTTCTTATAACTTTTAAGAACATTTCTAGGTAAATATTACATTGTGTATCTCCACGACCCCAAACCGTTCCTACTGCCAGTTGGGTAAGTTTCAACTTTTAGAGACCTCCCAATGGGCTTCAGAAGCTGTAAATCTTTCTAAGAGGCATATCTCAATTCTTTTTCATAAAGTGTGATCTGAGAAAACCCACCTTAGCTGTACTCGAGGGTCTAGATATCAGCACAGATTGCATGAATCTATGCAGCCAGTGTCTTGGGGCGGAGCACAAAGAAGTCTGTTTCCTTTCCGCGTGTGCATGTGCGTGTGCGTGTGCGTGTGCGTGTGTGTGTGTTTTGTCATGCTCTGGCTAATTCTTAAACAGAATAAAAGCTTGGAAACAGTGTTCTAGATCATTCAGTCTCACTCTAGCGTCATGTTGGAAATGGTCTCTCTCTCTGTGCTGTGCACGGTGGCATCATCTCTAGCGACTGGAATTGTAGCCATCTGGTGCTTGAGATGTAGTGAGTGCAACAGAGAAGCTGAATTCTTCTTTCCTGCTCCTTTAACCGAGAGTTCCCTGTGACTAGTGCCTTCTGGTTAGGTAGTGAGTGCAGAGCTGGGTAATTCAGCAGTGGTAACAGAGGTAGCAGTTGCCACAATAATAGCCCGTGCTGTTCCTCGCAGCTTGATTCCCGAACTTCTCTCAAGCTGACTCTTGTTCTAACCACCTTTCACATATTAACTCATTTCTATTGCACGAGCCTTAGGATATTTGCTAAAGGTAGTAGATCAGAGTCCAGTTAGGAAAGCAGAAGCCGATATAGACTTTTCAAACAAAGGGGATTTAATAGGGCGTATTGATTAGCTAGTTGGTGGAAGACTTAGAGAGTAAAAAGGGAAGTATTCATTATCTAGGAAGCATCCCCAGGGCTGGAGGGATAGGGGGGTACGGCAAGTTCTCTGTCCATCAGTGGCATGTGGACAGCAAGTGCTCGGTTCATCTTATTGACCATGAGGTCAGTGCCAAGAACTCTGGTTCTTATCAGTGCCAGTCTGTCTGGTGTTGGCAACAGAACAGCCGTGGCAACACAAGTTGAAAACTCTAGCCATGGTCTGTCTTCATTCCTTGAGAATGTAAAATTCAAGCTGAAGACAAAACTCCATGTATGTCCCTCTCCAAAGTGAGGTCCTTTGCCTGTGTTTCTCACTGGAAGATTCTGATCACCTGGCTGGCACAATCTGTACACGTCATCATATGTAATCAGACTCCACCCTGAAATCCAGTCAGTTCCAGGGCTCTGCGAAACAGAGTGCTCCCTACCCTGATACCAAGGAGCCTGGACAGCACAGAGGTTAGTGATGGGCTCCTAAGAGAAAGGTTGGCAGCTCACACCCACCCGCCACGCCATGTGACAGCCTCGGGTGGAGGGTTGCTGTGCCTGGGGATCTGCTCCACGGCAGTGGGTTGGGTGGCCCCATATCACAGTCCAGGGGGGCTGCGCTCGGAGCTAAGGGACGAGAGAAACCTCCTTTCACTCGGAGTCTTCTGATGAGCCCATATCCAGCAGTTATGTGCTTGCAGGAATGAGTGATGTCATCACTTTCAGAACCAAATAGAACATTTCAGGCAATGCTTCTTGAGAGGACCCGGATACAAGCAACGAAATCTTGACTTTGTCAGTTGAACGAAGTGAGTTCCCAAGGGATATTTTGCACAAGAGAGTTTCCAGCCTGGTTCACACTCTTGACTAGAGCCAAGACCTCAGCCCTCATTTGCAAACTGATCTGTCCTCTGGTGAACCTTGAGGGCCTTAGGCAGCAGATGCAAAGCACTAGAGGCAAGCCTGAGAGGCACTTTCATTCCTCATCTTGCCCTGTCTGAGGTCTTCCAAACTCCTTTCCCCAGTAAGGAGGAAAAAATGAATGGAAAAGACATGGAGGAAATGTTTTCTGTGGATATAGCTCTTACACTTTCTCTGTCTCTCCCACTGATAGTCCCTGTGAGTCGCTAGCACATAAAGATAGAACCATCACCTTATAGAGCTTCATGGTGTGACTTGATGGCACATAACAACAGCAACAATAGAGCTTCAGGATCTTCTATTTGATTTCTTGGTGGGGGTTTTACAGACCTCTTCATCTGTGGAGAAGGGGCTCAGGTGGTACAGTGGGCAAAGCACATGGTTGGTAACTAAAAGGTTGGTGGTTTGAAGCCACCAGCTGCTCTTTGCTTCCACAAAAGCTTCAGCCTCACAGAGCCTGTGGGAAAGTTCTCGTCTGTCCTGCAGGGTCCCCCTGAGTCAGAATCAGCTCGAAGGCAGTGGGTCTGGGTCGCGCTGAGCCAACACTGCCCTCGGACATTCTGTTGCTGCTTGCCCTTGAGGCCCTCCCCAGTCACAGTGACCCGTGTGGAAGCGGACAACCACTGCTGTGTCTGAGCCCATCATTGTGACCTCTGTGTCAGCCCATCTCATTGGGGGTCTTCACTGTGTTGTCAACCATGGTGTCCTCCAGCCACTCACCCTTCACAACAGACCATGGTGCTCGTTTTGAGTTTCTTTGCGTGTGTTTTGCAATTTTCGTCTCTATCTCAAGTTGGTGCCAGCCGCCCCGTTGTCACCTTTCAGCCTGTGAGAACATGTCTGTGAGCCAGCTGTTTGCTTTCTCTCTTCTGTCTTCCCAGCCTCATGCTTTTCTAGAAGTTTCAGGCTTCTGTGTACAAAGAAGGGAAAGCACTGCCGACTAGCGGCTTGTCCGCAGAGCCAGGCTGCCCCATGCCCTGCTTCCTTCAGGCCCGGAGCCATTGGGCTAGTGGACAGATGGCAAGGAAGGGCTGTGTAACCTTCTGGTCAACCTTCAAGAGGGTGACATTTCCAAAGGGAGGGTGATAGTGCGTTTTCCTTCCAAGCCTGTTGGCCTTTCATGAGTAGATACTGCGGCCAGATTCTGGCGAGAGATTCCCGGAAGCCAGGCTTCAAGAATGCGATTAGATGCCAGAGCATTCTTCCTTGTTTTCATCCACTTCACCACATGAAGGGAAGGGGCAGAGGCCTTACCAGGCAGATGCTAGGTGACATCTGAGCCTGGCATAGGCAGTTCTTCCACCGCTGTCTCTTTGTTCTGAAATGTTACCCAGGAAAAGCGATTGAATCCCCCTTTATGTCTGTGCATTCGCCCGTGAGAATTAAGAGTATATCAAAATGATTTTTGCAGGCTGTTCAGTTCTGCTGTCACCAGGCCGATAACAGAACAGTCAGTCAGCCCCCCTTGTGGGCTCCCCCCTAGCATATGGTCTCATAATCGTGGAACTCTCTTTGTCTCTCAAGTCTGCATCAAACACCTGTGTTAGGTAGAACGGGAAGCAGAAAAAATCCTTTGATCCTGTGATTGCAATTTCATTTTCTCTGTTTATTAGGAAGACAGATGTCATTCCTGGGCCCTGTGTCCAGACTCAACGGGGTGATTCAGCAGTGTGGATCGGAGGTGCACACGGTCCACGTGTGGTCTCTGCACCTCTGCGCCTCCCCTAGCTGATTTCATCTGTAGAAATAAATGTATTTTATTTCCACTGGTTGAGATTTTGGCCTGTGTGCTGTGACACTGAAGCAGGGGCTGTCGAAGGCCTTGGCTGGGCCATCATGGCAGCCTGTTCACCCATAAAAATCAGTAAATTCAGGCCGGCAGCTCCTTATGTCTCAGCTTCGCAATCAGCCTAGTTGGGCATTTAGCTCTCAGAGATTAAAGACCACAAGGCATTGACTGTTTGGAGCTGGAGAGATTGTTTATCAACGTTAATTACTGCTCTTTTGTTTTAAATCCTTTCCCCAAAGATAAGGAAGGCAGCTCACCACTGCCCTGCTCACCATAGCTCTTACTCAGGTTTCAGATTCGCCCTCTGCTTCCGGAGACTCCTCCCCCAGGTCTCACCTTCCCCCAGGTCTCACCTTCCCCCAGGTCTCACCTTCCCCCAGGTCTCACCTTCCCCCCAGGTCTCACCTTCCCCCAGGTACCTGGCCCTCTGGCAGAGACACCCAGACCCTCAGGGGCTCCCTGGATGTGCTGGGGAGAACTCCAAATTTGAAATGACAAGTTTGTCCTTCAGGGGATCAAGTGTGTCAAGGGATTACCAAAGCTTGGGTACCGAAAGGAGCCCTGGTGTTGGCAGTGCGCTTGCTTGTTCAGACCCGCAGTGACTCAGCAGGAGGAACAGGAGAGGCCTTCAGCTGGGAAGGTTTACAGCCTCTGGAACGTGCTGGAGGGTTACTGTCAGTGGTGACAGACTCGACAGGGGGCGCGTGTGAGTTCTTGTGTACATAGGAAAAACCCCCGAGGTGCCCACTTATCTCTGACCCCACCCAGAAGAACCCTAACTGCAGCCCTCTGAACCCAGAAAGCACTTTACCCCAGCCTCTTGCAGCTCCTGCCTGGTTTTCTTTTTTTTTTCTATAATTATATTTTATTAATTTTCATAAACATTTACAGAGATTTTGGGCTTCCACTCATTCATTGTTGCACTATTCTCTCTACCCTCCTCCCAGTTTGTTCTTGTCCAAATGCCACAGCGCTTGTCAAAGCCAGTTCTGATTAATCTTCTTTGTCAGTGTGTCCTTTGCCATTCCCTATCACTCCTCCCTGAGAGAGACTTCACCCTGAGTCATAAGGAAAAGGGGATGGCGTATTCTCTTAGCTACTTCCTGCTGAAAAGGGACGCTGTGGGTTTCAGGGTGAAGATCTTCTCTCACTACTCTAAAGGGCCCCTTTGGCAGTAGGAAACACATAGACTATTATGGAGATTGATTTTGGAATTTAGATGCACTGTTATTGATTGTGCTTGGCTGTACATGTTCATATCCTTGAAGATGTATCATGGGGGTGTTGCAACCTAGAAGACACAATTTTGACTAACAAGTTATAAGTACATGAGTCCAAAAATTATGGAAAAGTAAAAGAAAAGATTCTTTCATTGTTTTACAAACCCTCCCCCAGGTCCCCTCCACCATGTAGCCCTCGCTCTAGTCTCCTGTGATGACAGAAATACCCAGTTATATCTCTCTTTTAAACAGTTCTCTCCCTCCTCTGTTTCAGTGCAGTATACATTATTGAACCCATCTTACTCAGTCTCTCCCCAACCCCAAGGACAGTCCCATTCTACAACAGTGGCATCATGTAATATTTGTCCTTTTGTGACTGGGATATTTCACCTGCCTGGTTTTCCATCCATTGTCTCTCCCTCTGCCTAAGCCCATGTCCGATCTGTTAATTTAACTTAGTGTGACTTCATGTGTGAAAATAGAACTGCACTCCAGAGGGTTTTCTGTGGCTGCTTTTTCTTCTGAAGTCCCTCTGGGTGGACTTGAACCACCAACTTTTCAGTCAAGCCAAGTGCATTAACCAGTTATGCAACCTAGGAACTGAACATGTGATAGCAGGTGTCCTTGGAGGACCTAGGAATGCTGGTGGGGTGGAGTGGAACTTGGCCACCTGCTGACCTGCACTTTTAACCCTTGAGCTGCTTCAGGGGAGAGAGAGGAAGCAACCTCCTCCCACAAAGATTTTCAGCCTTGGAAACTGATGGGGGGCTGTCATTGGCCAGACCTGACTCTACGTCAGTGAGTGTGTAAGAGGAGAAGATGCGGGCAGGCACAGGGAGAGTCCAGGGAGGACAGTGCAGGGATAGCACAGCGGCAGGGATAGTGCAGCAGCAGGTCCCGGAGGGCTAGGGCCACTAAGGGCCCAGAGGGGAAAGGAAGGACCCGAACCCAAGCCTCTGAGGGGTGGAGGCTGCAAACCCTTCTAGAACGGACTGTGAGGGAATAACTTTCTATTGTTGTAAGACACCCAGTTTGGGATGATTTGTTATAGCAGCCCTAGAAAATAGAGAGTCAGAGTCTCTGTCTGTCTCCCTCTCCCTCTCCCTCTCCCTCCTTACCACGCCCCTCCCTCTCCCTCTCTGTGTGTGTATGTGTGTATGAGAGAGGCTATGTGTATGTTAAATGTATCTGTGTCCCTCTGTGAGCACATACACATGCTGACGCTCCTGCACAACATAAGCACTTTTCCCTTGACTTCTTGACCTAAAGGTTGCCTGTTCAAACCCACACAGAGGCACTGCAGAAGAAAAGCTTGGCAATCTGTGACCCTAAAAATTGTCTCCAAGAAATCCTGTAGAACAGTTCTTCTCCATAATGAGTGGGACCACCATGAGTCAGCATTGATTAGTTTGGCAGTATTATAGATATATATTTTTCTAATAAAAAAAACCCGCATGGCCACCAAGTGGACTCTGACTCACCGTGCCCCTCCATTGGACAAATCAGACGACTGGCGGCCCATCTTCCTCCCTTCGAGAGGTTGGTGAAATCACACCACGTATCTTGTAGTTAGCAACCTAGTTACTGTATATATTTTTATTATAAATATTTATATATTTATCATATACGTAAATGCGTGTATATAGAGACACACCCTGACTGGCGTGTGGCAGAGGATCACGTGTGACAGGAATAAGTGTTGCTAATTGTGTAACTATAACATTTGGAGTTATGAGAAAGATTTAAAAGGAAAGAGAAGATTCAAAGTGTACCTGCTGCCGCAGTCAAGATTTTACGAGTCTGTTGAAGCCCCAAAAAGCAGGGCTGATCCGTGCCTGTTCAAGCTCCACGCTCCTCCAGAGAGGATGAAACAGCTGTTTCCCTCAGGTAGGCACCCAGCCATTAGCTCGCTGACTGTCACATTGCCCGCTCTCCTCCCCTCCTCAGCAGGGATGAAGGGACAGATGGAGGACTCGGAGGACTCGGCTCTGAGCTTTTCCATCAGCCGGATAGGACGTGGCAGACCGCAGAGCAAAAGCACACAGAAGATGTCATCAATTAACCTAATAAAATTGATTTAGAAGCCTTTAAACTCGAGAGTGAGTTTAGTGCCTGTGAAAGATCTTCCTGGTCCCTTGAAGAGATGAAATAAAGTGATCAATTGCCCTTATCAACCTCCCTTTTTTGGTAATGTGGTGGAGGGAACAGCTCTCGGCTGTCAAATTAACCCGAGTTTCAGGAGGGGTTTCTGCAGTTTCCTCTTTGTGTGAGCAGGAGCTGAGCCAAGTGGCTGCTTCAGGTCTTCTGTGCCTCCTCCTCTGTTGGAGGGAAGGATGCAGTGGGCCGCCCTTCATGCAGAGGACTTCTCTGGGCCTTGCATGGGGCAGTTTCTTGGAGACCTAGGGATGCTGTCATTATTATTGTTGTTAGCATTGTTTTTCTTTCAATGTCTTTTGAATTATAATTGACCTGTGGTGCTATACTCTTTGGAAAGTTGCAGTGCCAACCCAAAGAAAGCACCTCCGACAGTTTGAATCCACCAGTAACTCAATGGGAGAAAGGTGGACAGTCCCAGACTGTTTACAGCCTCCCAGAAATACCCGGGAGGATTGGCAGTGAGTGAGAGAGGTTTTTAGTTATAAAAGTAGGGGGAAAATGTTCATTATGAAGCACCAGCACTTTAAGAAGTCTCTAATCCCAGAGTTCCCCGTCTCTCCTCTTCCTTTGAATAACTTGGTACATAGCCTTGCAGACCTTCATGCACCTGCCAGGTTGTTTATATGCGATTGTGTGCTCAGCTGTGTGTGCTTGTGTGTATATATGAATATGAATGGTTCCTCTTGGATAAAAGCAACGTATGCTTACACACACACACACACACACGCACACACACACACATATTTAGAGCACCTACAGTGTACCCATGAAATCAGGCCACCAAATGATGGATCTGCTTTGGGCAAATCTGTTACAAAAGACCTTAGAGTGTTAAAGGCCAAAGATGTCACCCTTGAGGACTCAGACGCTCCTGACCCAAGCAGTGGTAATTTCACTTGCCTCAGATGCATGTGAAGGTCAGACAGCGAATAAAGAAGACTAAAGACGAACTAGGGAGGGAGCTCTGGTGGGCTAGTGTTAAGGAACTACACTGCCAACCCAAAGGTGTATGGTTTGAATCCACCTGAATGAGAAAGATGGGCAGTCTCCTCCCATGTGATCACTGGAGGGTCAGCTGTGAGTCGGTCCCAACGTGGTGATATACAACAACAACAAAAGAGAACTGATGAGCTTTGGATTATGGAGTTGGCCAGAAATAGTAAATATCCCATGGACTGGCTTAGAAGAGGGGCAGCCAGAGTGTTCCTTGAACCTGAGGATGTTGAGGTTTGTCTGGCGTACCCAGGACGTGTTGACAGGAGAGGTTGTTTCCTGGAGAAGGGCATTGTAGTTGGAAAAGTCAGTTAGTCAAGGAGACAGACACACTCGCGTGATGGACTGGCCCATTGGCTGCGCTGACAGTGAGCGTGAGGGCAGCAGAGATGGGAATGTGGTGCGGGATCCGCAGGGTTTCAGTCTGCTGTGAGTGACGTCTGGGAGATGGCACCTACTCTACAGTAACTCAACAAAAACAATGGTGCACTTCGCTCCACGTTCATCGTTCAGAGCACTGCCGTCTGCTTTTTTAAATTCCTATTAATTAATATCAGGATTAATATCTGGCATCACTTCCTACCTCATTCTTTTTAAGGGACGTTGGTGGCTCAGTGGTACACCTCTCACCTTCGATGCAGGATACCTGGGTTGGATTCCTGGCCAGGGCTCCTCATGCACAGCTGACACCCATCTAATTGTGCTGTGATGCTCGGCAGATTTCAGTGGAGTCTGTAGACTAAAATAGACTAGGAAGAAAGGCCTGGTGGTCCGCTTCAGGATACTAGCCAAGGCAAACACTATGGCTAACTCTGATGTGATCCGATCCACAACACATCCCAGGGTGGCATGGGACCCAGCAGCATTTTATCCCATTGTTTATAGAGTCGCTCTGAATCAGAGGCCACCTGCAGAGCAGTTGACAACAGCAGTGAGGCCTCATTCATTCATTTACTCAGTAGCCAAGCGATGAGTATGGAGCACTTGCTATTTGAAAGACGTCCTGTTAAAAGCTGCCAGGGATGCACAGAGAGCAATAAAACACGACACCTATTGAGAGCAGAAGAGCCACAGCCTGGAGGTGAGTAACTGTCATACAAGGTGGAAGATGACGTCACTTCCTTGCTGCTTGATTTCTAAACCTGAAGTAACCATTACTCTCTAACAAAAGGTAATGACAATCTGGAGAAAGATTGTTGGAATTGGCAGGGGTACGGATGAAATCAAACACATAGACCCTTGTTCTAATTCCCTGGTGCTCGGAGAATTCCATTGCTTAGCTCATACTTTGCAAGCAGATTCACTCTCATTCTTCCTACCTAGGCTAATGGGTCCAGAGCATCCTCAAAGTTTAACTGCACCTACAGCAGCCGTCCCTTCAAGCTGTGAGAATATAGAAGTGATGCTGTCTGTAGTGGGAGGGGTTCTCGAGACCAAGAAGCTCCACCAGCTTGCTTCAGTTTCTAGAAAGCACTTGCACTTGACCTTTTTAAAAAAGAGCCCATGGGCCCAAAAAACACAATCTTGTCTTAGTCCTTGGCCCAGAGGGCTTCATTTCCCGCATTGAAACTCTCTTATCCTGGGCCCCTGTGCCTTTGAACTTGACTCACACATAGCTCCCATCCAGTTCATCTCCCTTCCTAAGTAAGAGGTGGGAGGGAATGACTGATGACGGTCTTCCTGCCCACCCCAAGTGATAAAGCCCTGAGACTCTGGAATGAGTTCTAAGAACTGACTGTGGAAACCCAAGTGAGAAAGATGTGGAAATTCTCCTCCCTCATCTTCTGCAGCTGTGTTGTTGTGTGCCTTGCTGTCTAAAGAACGGATTACAGCTACCCCACGGGGTTTCCAAGGCCAACAGGAGCCCCGATGATGTGGCAGTTAAGTGGTTGCTAACTGAAGGTTGAAGAGAGAGAGAGTGTAAGAGAGAGAGGGCGCAAGAGCACATGAGAGCGAGTACAAGTGAGCAAGCACGATTTGAAAGTTTGCGAAGCAAACAGGTTTTCTGTGGAACCATTCATAGTTGGTTTTACAACATTCATTACAATACCCACAGTGTAATCACACTTGGCCCACTTCCCCCATAATTCTCCTGTCAGTCCTTCTGTTCTGCTCCTTCCTGCCTTCAGGACTGTGTCCCTGGGCAAATGCTGTTCTCTGGACCTTGAGCAGTTGGCTAGTCTGAGAGAGTGCCTCCCTGGTGTTCCAGGTCACCTGTCCACTTACCTGTGGTCTGGTTGAAAGCTCAGTCGCAGGGGTGAGCTTTGTTTTAGGTTTGCAGGGTAATGAAGGACCATCGTCTCAGGAGTTTAGAGTGTATTAGACCAGGAAGCTTGGCCCTTTATGATGTTTTTGCATTTTATTTTCCATTTCCCTCCATTCTGTTCAGGATTTTCTACTGTGATAGCTGGTAGAACTGCTCACAGTGGGAGCTGGGTACCACCTAGCTCTTCTAATCTCGGGGCTGTGGACATTGAGGTATGTGTGCTCCATTGATCCTTTGGACTAAATGAAGACTGGTAGGTGGTTCCAACCCATTAGTCATTCCACAGGAGAGAGATGGGGCAATGTGCCCACAAAGATACAGAGCCTTGGGAACTCTTGGGGCCATTTTCCTCTGCCCAACGGGGTTGCTGTGGGTTAGAATGCACTTGGTGGCATCAAGGAGCCTTCAGGCCTCACGTCTCCAAGTCTTACTAAGGAACCATCAGGCCCTCACATCTCGGGTCTTATTGAAGCACCTCAGGCCCTCATATCTCCAGGTTTTACTGAGGCATCGTCAGGCCATCCCATCTCGGGGTCTTACTGAGGCACCGTCAGGCCCTCCTGTCTCTGTGTATTACTGAGGAACCGTCAGGCCTTCCCGTCTCTGGATCTTATTGAAGCACCTCAGGCCTTCTCATCTCTGGGTTTTACTGAGGAACCATCAGGCCCTCCCGTCTCTGGGTCTTACTGAGGCATCATCAAGCCCTCCCGTCTCCAGGTCTTATTGAAGCACCGTCAGGCCCTCCCGTCTCCAAGTCTTACTGAGGCATCGTCAGGCCTTCACGTCTTAGTCTTTTCCTTGAAGGGCTGCTGGTGATTTGGACCTGCTGACCTTTTGGTTAGCAGTCAAGTGCTTAGCTGATGCACCACCAGAGCTCCTTTCCACCGCTGGAGGCTCACTATGTGATGTGTCCTCTGAACTACCTAAGAAGGTAAGATATGGAGGAAGTTTCCTGAAGCCCAGGAAGGAAAGGCCTTTGCTGTTGTTGACGTTACAGGATGGCTCTCCGTCAGCTGGAGGGCTCTTCCCCCATGAGCATCTCAGGTGGCTCTTTCCTCTCGTCCTGGTCAGTGTCCATCAGGAAAGGGTGTGGTAGGGACAGAAGGCCCTGCTCTGGGGGTCCGCACCTCTCCTTCTGAAGTCCAGCCTGAATATCAGTAGTTGTTAGTTGCCCTTACACCGTCTCCCACTCATAATGACCCCGGGCTGGTACCGTCTTACAAGGTTGGCCCTCAGCTGTTGTTATGTCTCATCACGTCAGAACTGACCCATAGTTGACCCTTCAGCAGGTTTTCAGGGGCAGTAAATCACATAGGAGGAGACTCCATGTGTCTCCCACAGAGAGGCTGCTGGGTTCAAACCATTGGATTTGCAGTGCAGTTCTTCATCACTGAGCCACCGCTGTCGTCTGGGAAATGTGGATATTTTATAAGACAAGCTCCCTATACCCACCAACAATTTGGTTATGCCAGGAGTCCCCGGGTGGCACAGACAGTTTAGTGCTGGCTTGGAAGTCCTAAGATTTGCAGTTGGAGGCCGCTCAGTGGCACCTTGGGAGAAAGTCTGCTTCCAGACGATGAGCCATTGACGAGCCGATGGAGCTCTACTCTCCCTCCTTGGGGCCTCTGCGAATCAGAACCGGCTTGGCAGCAACTAACATCGTTTGTTGATCCTAGTTTCTAGAAGTCAGCCAAAGGCTTGCTGTCCTTCTGGGAATGTGGTATTTTGTTGTGTTCATGGCGGAGGGCGCCAACATGGTTCAGCCCCTCATGAAAGCCCCAGGTGTGGTGTCTCTGATGAGCCTCCCTACTTGGCACCATGCGGTGTAGGTTGTCACTCCTCTTGCTGGAGGAATGAAGTGATACCCACGTGACTCTACTGGCCAAGAACCCTTGGGGTCTTGCACCTGATTCCCCCAGACTTCTCCCCTTGCACTTTTCCCATTTGTCTGCATTGCTTGTCATAAATCAGAGCCTTGAGTGTGACTAGGCCAAGTCCTGTGCGTCCTCCCAGGAGTGGCCTTGGGGACCCCTAGGTACAGACTGTCCTTCAGCCTGAGCTGTGAGCAACACACAGTCATGATGTTGTAGCTCCTACTGAGTATGACGATAGCAACCCTGGGGACAACACCAGAGCCCTGTCCTGTCCTGTCCTGTCCCGTCCTCACCGTCTCTTAACGCACTTGAGCCCATTGCTGCACTCACTGTGTCTGTCCATCTTTTTGAGGGTCATCTCTCTTTCACTAACCCTCCACCTTTTGAAGAATGTTGTCTCCTTCCAAGGAATATCATCTCCTAGCAACATGCCCAAAATACTGAGAGATGAAGCTTTACTCTCCTTGCATCCGGAGAGTCTTCTGGCGCCCTTATCCCAAGACACACCTGTTTGTTCTTTTGGCAATCCATGGGGTGTTCAGTCCTCTTCCCCAACACAACTCAAAGGCATCAATTCTTCTTCAGTCTTCCTTATTCATTGTCCAGCTCTCAGATGTGCAGGAAGTGATTGAAAATATGATGGCCTGAATCGGGGACACTTCAGTCTTCTGACTGACATCCTTGCTCTTCAGTATTGTGGAGCAATCCCTGACAGCAGACTTTGCCCAGTGCTCCACAACTCCTCACTCGCTCTCCTGACTGCTGGTACCAAGGGTGTTGATGATGGATCCAAGCCAGATGAAATAATCGACAACTCTGCTCCTTCCTCTGTCTCTCTCTCATGATGTTGCCAATTCCTACCCCAGAAGTCCCCCAGCCATCCAGCTACACAGGGCTGGTAGTGCAGATTAGGAGGGCCAGACCCCACTCAGGCCCTGGAGACCCCTCCTTGGTAGCATGGTTCTCTCTGATGCAGGGCAAGACCCACTGTTACCTAGTGTGCCATCATAAGGAAGGGCTTTGTTTACCACACAATTTTGTTGTCACAGTTTAGGAGGAGGAAGTCCAAGTTCAGGAGTCTGGCTCTCAGGGAGGCTTTCTCTCTGCCTCACCTCTAGGAAGACCTTAGCTCCTTTCACCATCTGTGGGGCTGGCATTTCTTGAATGTCTCCATGTTCTTGGTCTTCCTTTGTGGCAAGAAGGTTCCAGCCCAGGGGCCTGGGTCTGAAGGACAGCCAACCCTCAGGTGAGCAGCTTATTGCCACCTGTGGGTACCACCTAGAGATCTGTTCACAGGTACCTGGGTTCGGGTCCCAGCACAGAAACACGACTGTATCCATAACCATCTATGACAGGGTTGGTGGCCAAGTGCTGAATTCAGTGGCCCAGAAAGACTTCCCCTGACAGCAGGAGAGGGAAGAGAGGAGCCATAAAAACAGACCCAAACTTCGGTAGCCCAGGGCTTTGGAAACTTGCCTCCACGCTGGTCTTGATGGAGGCTCCGGTAGTGCGGTGGATTAAGCATTGGGCCGCTCACAGAAAGGTCAGCTATTAAATCCTCCAGCCACACCAGGGAGACCGGTGAGGCTCCCATTAAGCTTCACGGCCTCAGAAACCATCTGGGCGTCTGAACTCTGTCTTGTCGGGCTGCTCAGAGTTGGAATCAACTTGAAGGCAGTGGGTTGGATTTGATGTTTATTCTGCTTGTCACGACTGTGACCCTGAACTTGGCTTTCCTGGTCTCCTCACTGGAGCATGTTTGGAGCTGTGTCTTCTGCGCGCCAAGCCTGGCGGGGCTGCCGGGCACATTTTGTGGACCCACACATCTGTCGATGGCCTTGGGTTGTTTCCATCATTCAACTATTGTGCGCTGCGCTGCGGTGAGCGTTTGCCCACACAGAGCCATTTGCATTGGCTCCCTTGGGTTCTTTTGAGAGTGTACCTCGGATTGGAGTTGCCAGGCCATGTGCTCACCCTCTTTGCAGCCTTCAAGGTAACTG
Organism: Elephantulus edwardii; assembly: GCF_000299155.1. Lineage (NCBI taxonomy): Eukaryota > Metazoa > Chordata > Mammalia > Macroscelidea > Macroscelididae > Elephantulus > Elephantulus edwardii. The sequence goes on along the minus strand of NW_006399830.1, from coordinate 7,539,242 downwards.
TCAGACCCTTTTCCCAGCAGCTGCACCACTTCACATTCTCGCCAGCAAAGCAAGGAGGTTCCAATTTCCCCTCACCCTTGCCAACGTTCATTATTTCCCATTTTCCTGATAATAGGCATCTTGGCGGGGGCAAAGAGTCTCACACAGTGGTTTTTCTGCTTTTCTTGACACCATTTAATGAGTGGGGCTGGCGTGGACACACACAGCCATCACATCAGTGAAAGCTGAAGAGTGTTTGCTGCCGAGATGTGGAACCGCCCGGGTGCGCTGCCACCTCCATCACCAAGAATTATGGGCACGACGCCCGTGACTGGAAAGGAGCCTGGTGCAGGGGCGAGGGGGGGAGGCATGGTAAGTGTGGAAGGCAGACAAACCACCAGGAAAACCGCATGCTGAAGGAGAGTGCCCCCGGCCGCCGGTGTACAGGCACTTGGAGCCAGTAGGAGCTCTGGGCCTTGCAGGACGTGAGGAAGATTTGCGGTGCTTGTTGAAGAAGATCAAAGATGGCAGCCTTCAATCCAGATTACACCTCAGCATCGGGAAAACAAGAACCTCACCCCTGAACCCATCGGCCACAACATGAAAAGTGAAAAGATTATAAAGCTGTCAATGATTTCCTTTTATTTGCATCCATAGTCATCACCCTCACCAGTTGCAGTCAAGAAATCTAAGCCATGCTGCATCAGGTAATGTGCTGTCAAAGACTTCTGTGTAAGGGCAAGGATGTCAGTTTAAACACAAAGGTGTGCCTTGTCCAAGTCATGATATTTTCATTTCCTTCATATGCAGGTAAGACTTAGACAATTGGGAAAACTGTAGAATGGATGCTTTGCATTGTGATGGTGGCTGTGCCGTGGACTGCCAAAGGAAAAAACGAATTAGGCATGCAACAAGTGCAGCCAGAAGCAAGGATGGTGGGACGTCACCTCACATACTTTGGACATATTATCAGAAGGGGCCAGTCCTTTAAAGAGGTGTCCTGCTTGGCAAGGTTGTGAGTGAGAGAAGGAAAGACCCTGAGTGACTGGACTGACCAGGGACTGCACTATGGGCTTGAGCAGGGCGGGCACTGGGAGAAAGGGTCAGGAGTGGGCGCTGTTTCCTCCTGTTGTACATGGGGTCACTTGAGTCAGAGGTCACTCGATGACACCTGACAGCAAGGAGTCTGGACTGTGGGGTGTGTAAGTGCCAGGCTGCTGACTGAAGGCTTGGCGTTTCAAACACGCCAACAACTCCCCTGCAGAAAGATGCAAGAATCTCTCCTCCCGTTAAAATTACAGCCTCAAAAACCTGATGGGGGTCACTATGCTTCAGAATCAACTCAAAGGCAGGAGATTTGGTGTTGAGACACATGCTGATGTAGGCCAAACAGGACTTGTGGAAGCCAGGGGGTTCCAGCCAATCCTCAAGTTTTTGGCCCTTGAGTTAGGGGATTCAGAAATGGGGGATGTGGAACAGTGATTTGGATGGAACAGTGATTTGGAAAGGGAGGAAGGGGCTGGATCCTGGTTAGCTTGGAATGCTGGCCCAGGAGTCTGGAATCCATTGGGCAGGCTGGAGGGCAAGCTGAAAGTGCTTTGACCTTAGAAATAACTTCTGCAGAGTTGATGCCTTTGTGCTGGGAAGTGGCCCTGGATAGTACTTTACACTGAGCCAGCTGGTCTCCTTTATCCTGTCTCCTCAGAACAATCAGATTCTGCTAGCAAGGCACATTTTCATTAAGAAAAAGACAGCAAACGCCCTGTTCCTGTGGAGTATTGCTTAATTATATGTGTTACATCTCAGTGTAATTATCAGCTAATCAGCCTTCTTGCAAAATAACTGACTCCACTTCCAGTTTATCTCTTGGAGTCAGAAATAAGTCAGAGGGTGTGAGAAACAGCTCTGTGTCTGAGCTTCTAGGGGTCCTGGAGACCGTGTTGCCCCTTTTGCCAAACAATTTGTGCACAACTGCAAACCTGAAAATTGGCAGTGGGAACCTATCCTGAGGAAGAAAGGCCAGGTGATCTCTGGTGATTTCTTCAAGAACACCCTATGGAGCGGTTGCGCCCTGCAGCACGTGACATTGTCGTAACTCCCTGGCGGAGAGCTAGGATGGGTTCAGGTTTGTCTCCGTCCATCTTTAGTTCTGTATAACCTTTTCTCTGGTGGGTTTCGGGAGAGCCCAGATGGTGCAGTCAGGTTTGAAAATGGTTTGGGGTCATTCTTGGAAATCTCTCACCCTCCAAGTCGACTTGGTCAAAACCTGGTGAGTCTTTCTAGATGTCTTTCTTGATGAGGTGCCTCCTGAAGAAATTGGGTACCCATGCTGGTGGAGGGAGTAATGGCCAACCCCTCGGAGGGTCAGCTATGGGTCACTCTGACTCTATGGTATACAACAACAACATCACACAAAAGTAGTATACACTTTTCTTTTTTAAGTTTAAGATTATACCAGGATTATTTTCTATATCATTAAAGAAAAAGGAAAAACTAAACAAGATCTTGGTAACTCCATCCTTTATCAAGCAAGGGGTTAAAGTTTTTAATCTTCTGCTCTTTTCTATTAATTTTAATGAAAGTTTACAGAGACTTTGGATTTCCATTCATTCATTGTTGCACTTTTCTCCCTGCCCATCCCTCCCCCGCCCCAGTTTGCTCTTCTCTTTGAAAAGTAAAAGAAAATTTTTTTCCCTTGTTATACAGTCTCTTCCCCCCAAGTCCACTCTACTATGCAGCCTTCGTTCTGGACTCCTGACATGACAATAATACTTAATTATAAACCTCTTTTAAACTGTGCAAGAGATTGTTTTGTGCTGTTGAGTCCACTAGGACTCATCACAACTCTGTGAACAGCTGATCTGAACCTTGCCCAATCTTACACCATCCTCACAGTCTCTGACATGCATAAGCCCATTCTTAGGGTCACTGTGACATCTTTCTCTGACCCCCCCGACCTTTCTCAGCATGGTGTCTTTTCCCAAAGACCAGAAGCATACCCAAAGTCTGTGAGACAGTTATACCATCCTCACCTCTGAAGAACACCATGGTTGCACTTCTTCACAAGGCGGACTTGTTTATTCTTTTGGCACTCCACGGTATATTCAATATTCCTCTCCAACACCACAATTCAAAGGCACTGGTTCTTCTTCAGTCATCACTGTATATTATTCATCTAAGTATGTATAACTTCAGTTGTATTGGTAGGGATCCAGAAGGCTTTTGTTTTTCATGATGATAAATGAGAACGCGGCTGATGCAGTGTTTGAGGTACTCAGCTCCTAACCCACAGGCTGACTGCTTGAACTACTAACTGCTTGAACTACTATCCATTCCACAGAGGAAGGTCACCATCTGCTTCCACAAAAATTTACAGCCTTGGAAACTCTGCTCTGTCCCATACGCTCAACTGCGAGTTAAAGTCAACTCAAGAGCAAAGGAATTTTTAGGATAAGCAACCATGCCCTTTAAATCCTTATTTCCACTACTGTGGATTAGTTCTTTTTCTTTCTTCTGTCTTTGCTTTCTCTAATTCTACTCTGACACATGTAGAGATGCATTTATTTTTATTCAATCTGCTTGAGACTTGTTGGACTTTTTAAATCTATGCGTTGATGTCTTGACTCATTTTGAGAAAGTATTTCAGTACCTCTGCAGTTTCTTTTTTTTTTATTTTTAATTTTTGTGTGAGTGTACCGTCAAATCAGATCTGACTGGTACAGGAGGAGAATGTTCCTCCTTTTCCCAGCAGAGCATCTGGTAGATTCGAACCGTGTGCCTGGGGGATTGTAGTTGCAGCTCCTTGCCACTAGGCCACCAGAGCTCCCCTTGCAGTTTCTTTTGACATAACTTCTAGTTCAATAATTCTGTCTTTAGCTGCATCTTCTGTTAACACTACTTACTGAGTTTATCATTTTAGTTATTGAACTTTTTGATACATATTTTCTTTTTTTAAGCCAGATGAGTTAATTTTTGGTTTTGTTATCTTGCCAACATGTTTAAGCTTATTTTTATTACCTTTAGCATAGGAAACCTTGGTATTTCACCTTGGTTTCTGAGAATTCCAGTACATTTGGAATTGAGTTCATCCCTTTCATTGATCGGTTTTGTTAAGGTTTTTGCTATTGTGACATCTTAATGTGTGCTATATCTTGTCTGGTATGACTCTTAAGACAAATGCCACAAGTAAAGAACAAAAATTTCTTTTTTTTTTTCACATTTCTAGAGGCTAAAAGTCCAAACAAAGATCCCAGCCACGTCAACTCCTTTAAATGCTGCCTTTGTCAGGAGCACTAAGCCGGTTTTGGTTCTTGGCAATCTTCAAATTGCTTCTGCCATCCCTAGGAATGGCATACTTCATCTTATTGCACTTCTCTTGATTTGTACTTTACAGATACTCAGCTTGTTAGAAATTGAACATTTGTGAAAACCCTAAAATGGAACTAGTCTGTCACAAGTATTTTTTGAAAGCATGTGCTCACTTTGTATCTCTGTCATAATTTGGTGGTGATGATGGTGGTGGTGGTGGTGGTGTTTGAATACCTCTGAGTCAGCACCAGCCAGTCATTGACCCTCCAGTGGGTTTTCAGAGGCAGTAAATTGCACAGGAAGAGATTGTCTTTCTCCTGTGGAGCAGGTGGTGGATTCAAATTGCATACCTTTGTGTTGGCAGCACGTATTTCTTATACTAAGCCACCAGCCAGGTTGGAAGCAGGAGTGGCATCCACTTCTGGAATAGCTTGCCTCCGAAAACTCTATTAACTTGGAGAAATGAAGAAAGCTATACAAGTGTTCAGGTCTTTCGTTCACAGGGTCTCTATGAGTCGTCTATGATTTGATGGCACTTAACAACAACAACAAGAAGCAGCCACCAGGTAGTTCTTGCAGTATTTCAAGGTTTTTATAGTTCTGTTGTTACACACCTACCCACCCCACTGCCTTCAAATTGATTCCAACACATAGCAAAACTCCATCGGATTGCCAAGGCTGTATCTTTATAAGAGGAGACTGCCCATCTTTCTCCCACAGAGCAGCTGGTGTTTCAAACTGCTGGCTTTTCTGTTAGCCCAGTATGTAAACCAATATGCCACCAAAGCTTCTAGACTACACCAGAGTATAAACATAATGTTTGCGTGCACTGAGAAACAAAATCCCTTCACGGGAGTAGCCTTGAGGGCTGTTGTTACCACTGATAACTGTCTCAGTGTGCTCTTACCAGTCTCTATTTCTGTACTGTTCCTTGTACCACTTAGAGGTGATTAGGTTTAGGATCCACGCTACACCAGTATGACTTCCACCAGTTTGTTAGATTACATTATGAAAGGTTACTACAGTCCACCATAGAATCAGCTCTGACTGATAATGACGCCACCCTGCCCAATCCTGTGCCATCTACACAAGCTCTACTGTGTTCAAGCTCGTGAATACAGTCACTACATCAGTCCGTCCCCCCCATTGACGGTCTTCTCCCCTTCGTTGATCCTCCATTGTTCCAAGGCTTAGATTCCATCATATCCATGGATGTAGGGCTCTGGATGCCAGCACACATTTGGGTAGGCACCACTCTAGGGAGAAGTTTTGTTCCCTTCTGCCAGGAGTAGGGAGGTCTAGCAGTTCTGGACATCTTCTGTGGAAATACTGGTGCTGAGCCTCTCTGGACCACCCAGTTGAGACCTCAGTGTTGTGAGAGGGCAAGTGTACTTCTGGTTTACAGTGATGTTAGGGTATTTTGAGAGAGTGCACCAGACTGTCCATTACTGATGGACGCTAAATGCCCCTTTGAGATTGCCAGGGCTGCACCTCAGCTCCCCAGTCTCCTTCCTAGACCGCTGGGCACCTAAGAGCCAGAAAAAGAACCGGCAGAGATCTGCTCTCAATCGATCTGTCTCTCTGTCTGCCTCTCTCCCCATCTCCCTACCTCATGTATCTTTCTACCTCTCTCTCCCTCCTCTTACCCTCCCCTTCCTCCCTCTTCCCCTCCCCCTCTATCCTCTTTGTCTCTTCTGGAGCCTGTCTCAGCCAGGCCTCAATCCAGTTTCTATTTTATCAGTCCTTTTAATGGTTTTATTAAGCGTTTTTAAACATTTTACCCAGCTTCTTAAGGCGTTTTCAACTGAGGCGTTAGCCCAAATCACACAAATCTACATTCTCAGAGGCAAAGGTCATGGCTATTCCATAAGATAAATTCCAGCAAGTGGAATTTTCAAGTCCAAAGTTAAGACTTAAGAGAGACACAGCCAAGTAGCTTTCCAGAACAGTTGTTCTTTCTGATGCGAAGGCTTGATTCTTTTAAAAAACTTTTTTTCCTTTCCCTCTCCTGATTTCCTCTTAGGCTCTTGGAGCCCATTTATCCCTCTAAGTCTGCTAAAATCTGCAGCAGATTTTAAATTTAGTCACAAGTCAGATGTAAAATACGGTTACTTTATTTTTCCATATTTCAATTCAACTTGCTCTCAAGTCCCCATTTTCACTGATGAAGGAAAAGAAAATTCATGATTTCTGAGTAACTGGGTTTCTGCCCGCTTTAACATGCCACCTCTTTCAAATCAGTTGCTCCGCTAACCTAGGATTTAAGCAGCTGTTCTTGGTAAGGGCTGCCCCACGAAGGTTCTCTCTTCATTTCCCCAGAACAGTTCCTGGGAGCATGAGGGGACAGCTTAGCATCTAAAGGTGGGCTGGGATGTCCACCTGCCCTCGGACCCTGCCCAGTGTCCACACCCTCATCCTACGCCTTCACATCCTCAGAATTTTGACCCCTGTGTTCATTGCTGACACCCTTGGTCCTCTTTCTCAACTCTGGACACAATACCCACCCAATCTATACCCTCCTGTCCCCTCAGTCATCTTGTTCTTGTATTTGTGACCCCCCCCCAACTTGCCTGCTAACAGAAAGGTTGCAGGTTCACATCCACCCAGTGGTGCCTCAGGAAAACACTCTGGAAATCTCCTCCTGAAAAACCATCTCTTGAATCCCCAGAGAGTGTGGTTCTGCTGTGACACACATGGGCTTGGTGTGAACCAAGATCAAATTGATGACAACTGGTTAGTTTAACTGGTTGGTGGTTGTTAACTGGTTAGTTGGCTTGTTGTATCGTTGACTGGTTGGTTGGTTGGTTGTATGGCTTCCTCTGGGGTACACAAGCTCTTCAGTGCACACATCACAAACTGACTGAAGGGTCTATTTTCTGTTCTTTTGTCGGCCTACGCTCCACTGTTCTGCTCTGTTGTCCAGATCATTCTACAAGGTATAGCACCAGGCAGGAAGAACACCACCCACTTCCTTTGCTACATACAGGTATGTCCCCACACCTGTGGGTAAGATTTCTCTCCCCATGTCCAGCATTCCACCCTGAGGAGGAGAGTGAGACCAGTGAAGAGAGGTACCTCCTCCAGATCCTTCATGGAATCAGGGTTCCAGCCCACCGAGAAAAAGCTGAAGTTTACTAGTAGGGCAGTGTGCCCCAGGCCCTTTCTGGTTGAGCAAAAGAGCTTTTAAATACTTACCTGGACAAGACAGAGACTTAGGCTGAGGGCAGAGAGAGAGACAGAAACCTGGCTGCTGGCAAGGTTTAGAAGAGGTTGCCTTGACTGGAGAAGTGTCTCCAGAGTGTTCCTGATTCTGACCTGTTGTCTTCCCTAATAAACCGCATAGTCCTGAGTACTATCTGTGAGTTCTGTGTAGCCACTGCAGCTGATCCTTGAGCCCAGAAGAGAAGCAGTACTATGACATAAGGAGGATGAATGATGTCAGGATTGGTAACAATGTTACATAGAGGAGGAACTTCTAACATCCAGGCCAGAGGAATCCTCAACCTTGGACTGATAGGGATGGGCCTTCTTTCTCTCTGCCCCGGTGCCGTGGGAGGTCACCTCACCCTAACTGCTAACTAGCTCCTACTAGCCCCTTCTAACTAGCTAACTATCCTAACTAGCCCCTTCTGGTGTCTTCATTACAGAAACATTCCATGTGTCAGTGGTTCTCAGTCCTGGTTATAGTATAGAGTCATACAGTATAGATCAGTTAAACAAAGGGAAAGCACATGCATGTATTTTTTTTTTTTAGAAATTCATCTAACACAACACTGGCCATCTGAACCTTTTTCTCATACGTGATTCAGTGGGATCACTTACAGCAGTCCTGTGACACAGCCATCCATCCCCAGTATCCGTCCCCAGACTGCCGCCTCTCCATAAACCACAGCCCGTTGCTTCCTAGATGTTTCTTTCCCCCGTGTCCCCTCTTTCCACCTCTGGCAATCATTATTGGACTCAGATCTCCTTACAGTTGCTGGGAGGGTCATATTCCTGCGCTCATACCATATTTGTCCCTTTCAGATTAACTTACTTCGCTCAGCACCGTATTTTCAAGGTCCGCCTTTGTTGAGGAGTGTCCCAGGTCTTCATTCTCCCCTGTGGCTGAGTCACTGCCACGTTGTGTGCGTTTTGGCCCACGGAGGAGGGTTTGGGTTGTGTCTGCCCCTCTCTCTGCTATTGTGACACGTGGTACAGTGAGCCTGGAGCTCACGTGGCCCTCAGGTCTCCCAGGTGATGCTGAAGGAAGCCAGTGATGAGACAATGACCTTGTCCCCCTCTCACTCTGGGTTCATGCTCATGCTCTGGTCCTTGGTATTTAAAGAAAGATTCTGGGGGTGTAGAGAACGGCTTTTATCTCCCTAATGTCTGACAACAGCACTTGAGATCCTGGCTTTAGAGACTCTTGTTTCAGAAGATGTCTTAGAGATACAATTGAAAATTAACATCTTTCTTTTCTTTTTAAATTCTTATTCTAATAGCCTCTGCCCGTCTCAAGGCTACAGCTGCCGCCAGATGAAACAGCAAATTCATAATAGAAAAACTCATCATAGATTTTAAAGGATGTTATCAGATTCTCTTAGTAATTGCTGAGGCCAGTTGTTGAGGGCTGCCCAGGTGTTGGTGTCCATAAACAGGAGGAAAGATTAGCGTGCGTGTCCCTGCCGAGTTCCCCTGATCTGATGTAGACTGAGCCATTGTGAGCCATTGTGATCCTCAGAGATTCCACTAGTGGTTTTCAAAAGTAGATCTCAGGGCCTTTCTCTGTCGTAGCTATGCCCCGCTGAAACTAGTTTGCTGCTGCTGGTAGGTTCATAGTGGCCCTGTGAACAACAGACTGAAACCTTGTCTATCTTGTACCAGCCACACACACACACACACACACACACACGCCCATTATTGCAATAACTGTGACAACCCATCGTGGACGCCTTCCTGTCTTTCATCCACTCTTCACATTTCCAGGCAGGATGTCTTTTCCAAGGGTTGGTCCCTCCTGAGAACGTGCCTGAAGTATGAGATGAAATGTCACCATTCTTTTCTCAAATGAGCACCCGGGCTGTCCTTCCTCCAAGGCCGATCTGTTTGTGCTTTTGCCAGCCTGTGGTCAAAACCTTCTAAACCCACTGCTGCCGAGTGGGCTCCGTTGTGAAGCCGTCCTCCATCATGTTTCTGAGGCTGTGAATCTGTATAGGTGAAACTTGTCCATCTTGCCCCCATAGTGGGTTTGAACTGCTGACCTCTGACAGGTGATGGCTTTGCATGCTCTGAATGGGTCAGGGATCAACTCTGGGTCTCCCTTGTGGCAAGCCGGGAGTCTGCTGCACGCCATGCTGGCAGCTGCTCTCTCTTCCCGCTGGTCAGTCACTGGCGTGGAGTCAGAACCGACGCATGGCTGAACCTCCAGTGGCTTAGCCGAGGCTGTAAATACCGACGCATGGCAGACCCTCCAGCGGCTTAGCCGAGGCGGTAAATACTGACGCATGGCAGACCCTCCAGCGGTTTAGCCAAGGCTGTAAGTGAGGGGAGAGATGGCTCATCTTCCTCCCTTGGTGGTTTCAAACAGCCAGAGGGACCCAGCTCTGGGGCTGGCTGCACAGCTCCCTACAGACCATGCCCCCACAACTCCCCCTACTGGTGTAGCCATGAAATAGGAGGCCTGGTGGCACAGCGGTTCAGACGCTTAGCTGCAAATCTCAGGATCAACTGTCTGAACCCAGAAGCTGCCCCACAGGGGAAAAGGCAGTCGGCTTCAGTAAAGATTTGCAGCCTTGGAGACTCGGGGGGGGGGCAGTTGCCCTGTGTCCTTTGGGGTCACCGTGTGTTGGAATCAGTTCACCAGCTTCTGGACTGGCTTTTATGCATGAGAAGAAAGCTAACGTCCACTCCACATCTTCTCCGTACCTCAGTACCTTCTCTGTTCTTTTTCAAAGTTCTCTGCCTTCCGGATGCCCAGGACCTCCTTGTTCCATGTTCTGAGTCTGTTCTCTCCCTTTGCACATCCTGTCCTAGAACAGAAGTTAGAAAAGGGTCTCTTTACAGAACCAGACAGTGAATAATTTGAGGCCGTAGAGGCTTAGGCAGGAGAAGGATGGGCAGTCTCCTTCCACAGGATTAACTGCCTCTGAAAACCCACTGCACGGTCGGTGATGGGCTGGTTCCGACTTGACAGCATACAATAACAACACAGGCTAAGAGCAAAATTCAGGATATTCTGTAAACATCCATCCACAGGAGAGAAAACCGGTTCTCACCCATTATTTTATTGACAAGCTCCAGAGGGTAATAATAATAACAATCGAGAATCATTTGTAGTACCAGCATCCTAATGAGAATAATTGGATTTGGTACAGGATCCTTAATGTGGCACTTAACGGCAGTTCCGAATGAGTGTCCCTGCAGAAGGACGTCATGCCTGATAAACCAGAAGGTCAAAAACAACAGCAGAAAAGGAGACTCAACCAGACAGATTAACACCGTGACTGGAGCAGCGAGTGTGAGCCCCGCAGAGGGTGAGGAGGATGGTGCCAGGCCGGGCGGGGTCCCTGTGAGTTCGAGTGGACACAGTGGCACCTACCACCAGGCATCGTCAAATCAATTACAAATGCCCATCTGTAGAAACCATTGTGAGTTCCCTGGCTGGAATGAACTCGGGTAATGTCACTAACTGGCCACTGGTGGTTCTTCCTCTCTTCTCTAACGCCCACCTAAGGAGACAGCCGGCTGACCAGACACATCTGTTTCTTTTTAGAGTAAGACAGAGATTGCTGATAAGGACAAAGGGCGTTATCACTTTTTGCACCACCTCCATGGAGAAAGTTCAGTCAGGATGCTCCTTGAGGCAAAGATGGCGAAGCTTCGTCTCACAGACTTTGGGCACGTTGTTAGGAGAGGCTGTTCCTTGGAGAGGCACGCTGGGAAAGGGGGAAGGTCAGCACAAGAGAGGAAGACTCTCACTGAGATGGACTGACACAGTGTTTGCAGCAGGGGGCTTGAGCGTCGCGGAGATGAGGAGGACGACACAGGATAGGACAGGGTGCAGGTCTGCTGTTCAGAGGGTCGCTATGAGTCATACTCGACAGCACCTAACAACAACAACAACAACACACTTTTGCAAAAAAGACACGTCATAGGCTTGTCTGCAAGCCCTTTCCTTAAAGCCCAGAGAAAGTGTGATTACCAAAAGACAACAGTAGTTGGTGAGGAAATCTCTTCCTGGAAACAGCTCACCAGAGGGGGTGGTCTCCTGCAGGGTCTCTGGTTCAAACGCACAAACCCAGGCGGACACAGACAGCTGAGGAGATGCTTTCGTGCCTGGCAACTCCGTCCCCACTGGCGTTTCCAGCATCTGTTACGACCACACTCGAGAACGATGAGTACCCCTCTGACCTCCAAAAAGGGAAGGCTCTTGGAACCCTAAAAGCCCAGCTCCCAGGTGGGAGGAAGTTGTTGCACCAGCATGAAAGATTTTTCCAGAAACAAAAGCAAGCTGCCCTTCTCCCTCCAGTTAACAGGCAGGGCCCCCACACACACACACCCAGCCTCTGGGCCCCATTTTCTTGTGAGAGATTTGCGTGCTGGATACGGCATTCGATTTTTAAAAAGGCAGTGGGGCTTAGCCTTTTGGTATTTATATGTATAGCAGAAGCAAATGGAACTCTGAGTATTAAATTACAGCGCCGTGCCAGTTGAGAATTCTATGCAAGTCGGCCAGCTCCTTCCCCCAAATTGTATTTTTAGTGTTTAGCAGCTGCAAGGCCCCAGAAATCTTCAAAGTGGGACCACTTATCCCACCCAGCAAGAGAGCTCTTAGCTGCCGCCAATTTGCACGCTCTTGTTTGGGAGGTGGTTTGATACCTAGACACCCACCTCCTATCTGTCACTGCGTCACACTGAGGTCACTTTGCACATTGCTGTGTTATTGGAGGCTATGCCATCCATGTTTCAGATGCCAGCACTGTCACCCATGGTGGGCAGGTTGCAGCTGAGCTTCCAGACTAGAACAGACTAGGAAGAAAGGCCTGGTGGTGGGCTTCTGGAAACCAATCAGTGCAAGCCGAGTGGGTCACAGTGGAAGCTTGTCTGGTGGCGTGCTGGGGTCTGACCTGCAAGTCAGAAAGCAGTACACAATGGCCACAACCAGAGATGCTCAAACTGGCGCAGGATCGGGTCCCATTTCATTCTGTTACCTGTTAGGTTGTGTGTTGTGAGTATGACCAACTAATAACCAAATAATAGGATACCTAGAAGGGGTGGGGGTTCAAACACTGCTGGGCCCTGTCACTTACTTACCTGTGGTCCTCCTTGGGCAGTGCACTTAAGCTCTGAGCCTCAGGAGGCTGATCACTAGTTGACAGTAGTGGCTGGTGACGCACGGTGACCCCAGTGTGACTGAGCAGGACAAGCGTCGATGGCCAGTCCTTTCTTCGGAGGCTCAAACATGGCTGGATTTGAACCTCCAACCTTTCAGTTAGTCGTGAGCGTGTTCACGCACGTGCACACAGCTCAGGAGCTCCCTTGGACGTGGTCTCAAACCCAGCTTCGTTGCCATCAAGTCCATCATGGTTTGTGGTGTTCCTGTATGTGTCCAAGTAGAAATCCAGAGTTTTCACTGGCTGATTCTTCACTGCAAGCCTGGCTGTCTGTTGAGGACAGAAGGGCTGCTTTGCCACTGTCAGGCCAGCCAGGACCTTCTACCCTCCAGAGTGCTCCCCAGCCTGGCCTCAGGGCAGCCCTGGCCCGCCTGGCTGTGGGGAAGGACCCGTCCTTAATTACGTCATCTCTAGGACGGTCCAGGTGGTATGTGAACCACCTGCAGAAGCTGGTGCCACTGTCTGTCTTCTGCCTTGAGAGACGCCCCCTGGGGACTGGTCTTGGAAGTGACTCAGTGCCTGGTACTGCCCCTGGAATGTCCTGCCTGGGTTAGAACCTTGGCATGGGGAGGGGGGTCCTTTTCACATGACACCAGAGCAGCTGTCCTGGCACTTTCCATGTGTCCTTGCTGTGCCAAGACCTTCCTCCTGCCCCGCCTCCAGGTTCTGCTGGCTCCTGAGGGTAGCCTTAAGAGAGGGGGCCCTTAGGGAATTTACGGTCTGTTCGGAGATGGAGAAGTCAAGGTCTCTGATGTGACCCAGGTCAGACATGCCCACTTGGAGCTGCTCTCTGGAAGAGGAGACCATGGTTTGTTGACCGCCCACAGCTACTAACTGCCACCCAGTTAAATCAAGTCAGAGTAAGAGGGCAGGCTGGTGGGACCAAGCTCATGAACCTGGAGGCAGCCTGAAAGGGGGGCCTCCGCACCTCTTCCTCCAGGCCCTGCTGCCATCCCTCCTCTGCTTCTGCCTGCTTGTTCCTTCTCCCTCGATCCCCAACTGCCCGGTTTTCATCCTCTCCCCACCCTCCCCTCTTCCTATTCCTCCTCCCCATCGCCTCTCTCCCCCTTCCCCTCCCTGTTTCCCTTCCCCATTCTGTGGGCTCTGCCTCTCTCTCCCTTTTCTCACCCCTCCTCCATCCACCCACTCTCCCACCCCTCCCTCCTCCTCCTTTCAGGTCCTGGTCCCCTCCCTACATACATACCCCACCCACCTTCTCCTCCCCCATCCTGCCTCCCAACCCTGCCCCCTTCCCCCCCTTCCTCTCACCCCTCCTTCCCTCCCTCTCCACTCCTCCCTTCTCAGCTTCCTCTGTAATTCTCACCCCCTCTCTTCTGGTTTCTCATCTCCCTCCTCTCCCTCCCTGTATCTCCTTTTCCTTCCCTCCCCCTCCCTCCTTCTTCCCCCTCATCCTCTCTCCTCCCTTGTCTCTGGTCTTCCCTTTCTCCCTATCCCCCTTCTCCCCCCACCATCCATCCCTCATCTCCCCTCTTTCCTACACCAGCAGAATCCTCCCCTCTGCTGTGTTGGCTTCTCCTTCCTCCAGCTAACTTGTTAACTTGTGTGGGGCCCTTCGAGGAGGAGTGTCCTGCCCCCTCCTCCCACCTCAGTCTGCTTCACCCACTCATCTCAGAAGGGTTTCTCTGGGGCACCTGCAGTGAGTGGTCCTGGGCAGACAGAGGGCTGAGGAAGGGCTTCTTCCTTCCTGTCCTGGAGTTGAAGGCTCTGTCCATGAGCTCACCTTAGGTTCTGCTGCCACTTATACACATTCCTGAACCAGTTCTGGGGGGACCCAGGGTTCTGCATTTCCTGAAGACCCACAAGTGGGCCTGGACCCTCTGAGAAACACAATCAAGACTCCTGCACCAGAAGCCAGTGCTGAGATAGGGTTTGCCAACTGGCTGCTCCCAGGGTGCCCTTGGAGGCATGCAAAGTGGAGCAGGATCTTAATTACACATGCGTGTTAATGTTGCAGATTTCCAGGCTGTAAGCAGAGCCTTTGGGCGAGATTGCTCTAATTTAACAGAATTTCTTGATGTGCTCAGCAGTTGCTCTCTGGAAAGCTGCATGAACACCAGGGCTGCCTCTGCCCTGGCCCCGCCCTTCCTGGCCCATCTCACCCAGGGCTGGTCCTCAGGGCCTGGAGCTCCCTGTTTCCTCATCTCCTGGGGCCCTGGCCTGGCTGCCCCACCTCCCCCTTGCAGCTTGCTGCTTCTGCCAGTGTGATAGAGTCGGTTTGGGTTTGGTTTTTTTTATTCCCCCAGAAAAAGTAATTTGGTTGGTATCTTAGGGTTCTCTAGAGACACAGAAACAACTGATAGAGATACAGATCCAGATATAACTATAGATACAGACACAGTGAGACACACGCACTCACATTCTTGCCATCACACCTGTTCCAGTTCACAGTAGCCCCAGGTGCTGCAGAGAACTGCCCTACAGTGGGTTCACGGCTGTAATCTTTACAGAGGTAAATGCCCAGGCCTCGTGGTGATGGCTTCAAATCATAGCATTTTTACTAGCTGAGCTCAGATGGTTTGTGCCATCCAGAAAATCAGTCTGTCTTTGTGTCTGTCTACCTGCCTATCACATTCACTCCTGCCATCAAGTCCATGCTGACTCCCGGTGTTTCTTGAAGCTGTGAATGTCCACGGGAGAAGACTACTCAACTCTGTCCCTTGGAGAATTGCTGGCTTTTGAACCACGGAGAGGCTCCACCTTGTGGTTAACAGTACAACATGCTACTAACTACACCACTAGGAAAAGAAAAAGAAAAGAATGACAAAACCTCACAGGCCTTTTTTCCACTGCTCAGCTCGCTGGAACTGCAGACCTTTAGGTCAGGAGCCCAGTGTAAGCCCTTAACCCCACCCAGGGCAAATGGAGGCTGAGCCCTCCAGGTCCAGGACAGTGTCTCTACACCAACTTTCAGAGAAAAAAAACCAACAAAAACGCTGATGAGTTTGGGATGGGTTTTCTGTTATCTGGGGTCCTTTTAGGAGAGGCTGGGGCATGAACTCACACAGTACCTTTGCTGGAGAGGCATCCCACTAGGAGAGAAAGGCTGGCAGTGAGGCCATTACAGTCCCAGGGTGGGGGGTATAGGGTGGCACCTCCTCACCCGCAGGGGACAGGTGTCCACTGCACAGACATGGCCGGTGCAGGTGCTCCCTGCAGCCTTAGAGAGAAGCTCTGGCTGGGACGCCCCGGCGGTGCGACGGAAATGTCCCTGATCCGCCGTCCACTGTGCACGGCAGGACAGCCCTCTCTTCTCTCCATCAGTCCACAGGTGCCACCCTGTACAGGTGCATGTAGAGCCAGCGAGCTTCATCCCCTTGGACAGAGTGGCTCACGTCTTAATGTGCTGCTCACGTCCAAGCTGCCAGTGCCCAGTAACAGCCCCGTGTGGGCTACAGTAGAATTGCACCCCATAGGGTTTTCTGTGTCTCATTTTTTGGGGAAGTTGTAAATCACCAGGCCTGCCTTCTGGGGTGTTTCTAGGTAGATGTGAACATCTAACCTTTACTTTAACAATGAAGCATATTAACATGTTGTAGCCTATATCAGGACTTCATTGACCCTCTCCCTTCATTTAGCTCTATAAAACTCCAACTCATTGTCGTTGTCTTGGAACCAATCGTAGCTGACCCGCCAGTGAGTTTTCAGAGGCTGTAACTCACACAGAGGAGAGTGCCCATCTTTCTCTCTCACTGGAGGATTCGAACTCCCGGAGAAGCATCCCCTTTGGATTAGCAGCACAGCTCCGTAGCACCCTAGACACCCCCACAGCTCCTTTTTAATCTTTAGATAAAGAGTAAAATTGGTGTAATTTTTTGTATATAGGAAGTGTAATCTTTATATAAATACATACATGAAAAGTATAAATAGTATAATCTTTAGATATTAGATGAGTTCAGTAATGTTCATTGTACATACGAATGTACTCCAGTTTTTATCTGTTTATCTGCTAATGGGCATTTAGGATGTTTCTGCCTTTTGGCTACTGTGAAAAACGCTGCAGTTCACATCGGTGTCCAGTTTCCTGTTTGCTTCACCTATATTCATTTCTTTGGGGGTACAGACCCAGGATTTGGCTTGCCCCAACTGCTATCTTCTGTTGTGTTTTCCTCCTGCGTGGATGAGGGTTACCGTGTCTTCACATCCACGTCAACATCTGCTCTTTTCCTTTAATCACAGCCTTTCTAATGATGGGAAGGTGACACCCTCAGTGTGGTTTTGGTTTGCATTTCTCTAATGACTAACATTAGTAGTGTGATAGGTAAGCACTTGGCTGCTATCCTGAAGGTCAGCTGTTCAAACTCACCAGCTGCTTCAAGGAAGAAAGATGAGGCCGTCTGCTTCCGTAGAGATTTGGAAACACCACAGACCCTCCCTACTCTATCCCAGAGGGTCACTAAGAGTTAACATAACGAGGATATCATTTTGTTATGATTAATGACCTGAAGCATCTTCTCGCATGTTTATGACTGTTCGTAGATCGTCTTTGGGAAAGTGACAGTTCCATTTGTCCTTTTTTGATTGAGTTGCTTTTCTTTTCCTTGATGAATTATGTTGTTGTTGTTGTTATGTGCCGTCAAGTCGCCTGCAACTCATAGCGAGCCTATGTACAGCAGCCCTAAACTCCGCTCTGTCCTGTGCCAATCGCACCGTCTCCAACACTCCCATCCCAATTATCCCAGTCACTGAATCAATCCACCTCATAGAGGGCCTTCCTCTCCTGCGCCGTCCCTCCACCCTCCCAAGTATGATGTCCTTCTCCAAGGACCTGTCTCTCCTCACAACATGTCCAAAGTATGTTAGATGGAGCCTCAGAATCATTGCCTCCAAGGAGCCACCCGGTTTAACCCTCTCCAGGACAAATCTGTTTGTTTTCCTAGCAGTCCATGGTATTCTCAATACTCTTCTCCAGCACCACAGCTCAAAAGCATCAATTCTCCTACTATCCTCCTTGGTCATTGTCCAACTCTCTGATGCATAACAAGTGATTGCGAAGACCAGGGCCTGTATCAGATGCACCTTAGTCTCCAGAGAGACACCACTGCTCTTCAGCACTTTGGAGAGGTCCCTAATGATGAATTATAGGAGCACTTTATCTTTTACGGGTCCAGCCATTCCGTTTGAGCTTCCTTTCTCTAGTTTCTCCTAACAGTACACTAAAGCTCTCTTCATCCCTGAGGTAGTAGTACACGCATCTTGTTCCTCTCTCCCTGGCTCCTGTCAGACCACTCTTGGGCCCTCCTCCTGTCACACAGCTGTCACCAGAAGAGCGATGAGCCCGGTAGAATGAAGGGCCTGAGTCTCGGGTTCACAGCCACATCCATCTGCCATGGAACACGAGTCCTTTTCTAGTCTGTGAAGGAGCTGGTTTTCTCCTGCTAGTTTAGGATCCTCTGCTTCTCCTGAAACCAGAAGGTGCCTCTGTGGAGAGATGGGTCATGGGGATGGATGGTCTTCAGGGAAATGATGTGATTTGCCGAGGTAGAAACCACACTCCTGCCTCGGACCAGTGCTCTGCCGGAATGACTTAACTTCTCTCTTCCCTGCAGGACGCCCGCCATGATCGGCTGCTCCTTCGTGGTCAACAGGAAGTTCTTTGGTGAAATTGGCCTTCTCGATCCCGGGATGGACGTGTATGGAGGAGAAAACATAGAGCTTGGAATCAAGGTTGGTAACATGGCCCTCTTGCCCCCTGGTTCCTCCATGTCTGTGAGCAGAGCTGCTAAGTCCTCTTTGGTGTATACTTAAAGTTTCTTGTTGCCGATCTGGAATCCCTGGTGGTGCAAATGGTTAAATGCTTGACTGCTGAGGGAAAGGAAGGCGGTTCGATTCCACTGAATGACTCCACAGAAGAAAAGACCTGGTAACTGGCTGTAAAACTGATGGCCTAGGAAACCCTCCTGGACAGTGTTGCTCTGTCATCGGGGTCCCTGTGCGTGGAAAATGAAGATAGTGGCAGCTAACAGCAGATAGCTGGTGTATGGTCGGTACCTTTACCCTCCTCCTAAGGAATGTTGAGCCATTTGCTAGGGCTCCTTAGAGAGGGGGAGACTTAGATGAAGAGAAGGTACACCGTTTGTCCCGTGACCTGGTGACCCAGTTGCAAATTAGCCAGAGTCTGGTTTCCAGTCCTGCCCAGTGTAATTCTCACCTTAAATGTTTCTCAAAATGAAGTTACAGTTGGTTCTCACCAACTGTCATGTCTAAACTCAGAAAATTCAAGCTCATTACCATGGAGTTGGACCTGGTTCATAGCTGACCCTCCGTTGGGTTTCTGAGGGGAATGTCCATCTTTCTGCTTTGGGATGGCTAGTGGATTCAAAGCACCAAAGAGACGCACACTCTGGTTGTCAGCAGGGCTCCTCACAGAATAGACCACAGTTAAGTCGTAGACGGAGCCGTTGCTGCAGGCGACATGCCTGTCCAGGTGCCTGGAAGCCTCTGGTCACAACATCTCCACCGAGCAGTCACACAGAGCCTTTTCCTACATGTGCTTCTGCTAATGGAAACCTCATCTCATGTGCCGTGCTGATGAATTGAACTCGTGACAGATGAGGCTTATCTGGGATATGTCATTGTCTCCATAGAGCACATCGCAGTCTAGCCTTCTCAGGATTAGGTAGCTAAGACAGCCCTTAGTAACTGTACTTGGGGGCATTTTAAGCTGCACAGATACCCTCTATATATTCAGAAAGGTGGAGGGTCAGGGAAAGAGAGGAAGACCCTCACCAGGATGGATTGTCACAGTGAATCTAACAACAGGCTCTGGCCTGGACAGAGATGGTGTCCTGGCGCAGGACAGGGTGAGGTTCAGAACATCATTCATAAGGTCACTGTAGGTCAAGTTGACCTGATGGCACCTAGCAGCAACGATAAAAGCACCCCAGAAGAGCACTAGCCGTGTGGGGTGTTACCTGTTGCACTGTTAAACAGAAAGTCAGTGGTTCAAATCCACCATCTTTCCAGATGGGCAGAGAACAAGATGGACAGGCCCCACTCACAAGGGCTTAAGCCCCAGAAACCCAGTGGAGAGTCGCTGTGTGGCAGGTAGACTTGGCAGCAGTGGGTCTGATGAGATAATCTCTACCTGCAAGAGAAAGATGGGCATTCTCCGCCTGTGAAGATTGGTACCCTGTGAAAGGCACTGGAGGGGGTCAAATCACCGTGATGCGTGGGGCTTGGAGGTCTGTTAAGTCTGCAGTGAAACAGAAAAAACTCAGCCTCATTGTTGGTCAGTCACAGCTGACTCATAGCCAACAGGATTCTGAGCCCGTAAACCCTGCGGTAAGAGTTTGTTCTTCTGTCTCCCAAGAAGCCGTGAGTGGATTCCAGCTGCCAGGGAGACATGGCCTTTGGGTCCGCGGCACTACTCCCTACAGTCTGCACCACAGAGTTCCCGAAGTGTGCAGTTGTTGTTGTTGTTGCTGCTGCTATATGCTGCTGAGTCAGAATAATCTCGTAGCTGCCCCATCCAGCAGGTTTTCAGAGGCTGTAAATCCCACAGGAAGAGATAGCCCATCCTTCTCCCTTGGAGCCATGGTGGATTTGAACCACTTGCCTTTGGGTTGACAGTACAACTCACATGTGCAATAGCTTGGTGGAAAAAGCTCCCAACTATTTGTCGGATGACCACACTGTGACACGGAGGCCTGAATTGAGCCCGTGTTGAAAAACTGTCAGTGATATGCCTGCTTGAGGAAGAGTTGTCACGAACATTCAATTTGTAGAAGACTCAGTATCCGTGAAGCTCACAGACTGTGAAAAGAACACCTGTGTGGGGGCCTCAGCTGGAGCGTATGGGCGGGTGACCCACATTTTCTCTGGCGTGCACATGTCTGAAGCTGACCACAAAAACATCACAGGCCTCAGAGAAGGGGCTGCAAATGAATGTTTATGAATATGAGAAGTCACAGAGAGAATCTTCAAATGATGAGACTCTGCTGTATCCCCCGGGTTGCTGCGTCCACCACGTGCGCGTCATCTTCGTAGAGCCATAGATACCACGTCCTGGGCAGAAAGAACACAGTGCCAGTGATGTTTGTGGCTCAGACGTGCAGGAGGCGGACACTCATTCCTCTCTGCATTCTTGCAGTGTGTCTGCTCTGCAGAGACCTGGTGAGAAGGTCTGGGTGCGAGATTCTGCCAGGCTGTAGGGTGCTGGTGGTGGTGGTAATGGAGCGTGGGCAGAGCTGACCCTCGAGGAAGGGAGAGGGGGAGAGGGGGCAGTTAGCGTTGTGTCAGTCTCTCTCCTGGACAGTGGTCCCTCCTCCTCTGACTTCCCACCTTTCCAAGCATGATGTCCTTTTCCATGACTGACCCCTCCTGCCAACTTGCCCAAAGTACGTGGGGTGAAACCTCCATCCTTTCTGCTAAAGAACCCACTCACTGCCCTTCTTCTGACACGGCCGTCTTTGTGCTCTTGGCAGTCCATGGCATATCCACTACTCCACCACCACAGTTCAGAGGTGTCAGTTACTCCTCTGTCATCCTTATTCATTGTCCAACTTTCACAAGCGTTTGAAGCTATTGAAAATACTGTGGTTTGCATCAGACACACCTTAGTCTTAAAGTGGCATCCTTGGTCTTTAGCACTTTAAAGAGCTTGTTGGTAGGAGATTTGCACCTGATCTGGGCTATAGTCTTCACAATTGCATCGGAGAGTTGGACAATGACAAGGGATGACAGAAAGAGAATTGATGCCTTTGAGCTGTGGGACTGGAGGAGAGTGTTGAATATACCATGGACTGCTAGGAGAACAAACAGGCTTGTCCTGGAGAGGGTGAAGCCAGAATGCTCCTTGGAGTCCAGGATTCGGAAGCTTCGTCTGACATATTTGGGCGTGTTGCAAGGAGGGACTGGTCCTTGGAGAGGGACATCATGTTTGGGAGAGTGGAGGGACAGCGCAGGAGAGGAAGACCCTCGATGAGATGGATCGATTCTGTGATTGGGGTGGTGGGAGTGAGTGTGTCAGAGATGGTGAGGTTGGCACAGGATAGAGCAGGGCTTAGGGCTCTTGTACATAGGGTTGCTATGAGTTGCAGGCAACTCGATGGCACATAACAACAACAACTGCCTCTTCTGTGTATGATGATTGGCTGATTAACCTATAAGTAATTATACAGTAGCATATGCTTTAGTTAATAGAAAAATTGTAATATGAAAGATAATGAAAGTATTTTCTTGCCAACTTTCCTTCCAGTGAAAACAGATCCTGCCTTAGTCTTCCTACCTACCTGATGATATAGTTGTTACTTTTTAATTCCTCTTCCAGTAAATAAAGTTGTATCACTGGCATACAAAGTCTTACTAAAGGTTCTGGAAACAGAACAGTAATGTTAACACCAGGAATGTTCCTTGAATGAAAGACAACTTGCTTGTGACCAAAACAATCGATACACTGAGATAGGAGGCAGGGGGAAAAGGCTTTCCAAGACCAAGAAAATAAATGAGATTAGAAGTTGAAAGGTTTCATCTTGTTCTAGGCAATACTAATCAGAAACTATTAGTGAGACATAGTATCATGTCTGAATGTCACAAGAGAGAAAAAAAATTCTCCTAGAGGAGAACAGATTACTTTGAGATGATCTGAAATCGGTTTGCTCCACTGCCAGTCGATCTGGGGGGAAGTCTCATAGGAAACTGGGATGCACAGGACTGTGGAGTCCTGGGGGGCATCCTTTCCCGGGGGAGACAATAGGAGGACAGACTCAGACCCTCCGGCCTTGGGGAAGTCCTCACTGGCACATCTGACAGACCTTCTTCCTGCTCTCTCTGCCCTCAAAAGCCCCAAACCAAGCCTGCTGCCTTGAGTGGCTTCCCCGTGCGTGGCAGGGCGGGACTGTGCCCGACAGGCCTTCAGTGGCTGCTGTTCCGCAGAAGCATACGCAGTTTGTGCTTGAATATTAACGTGAAGGTTGGCAGTTCAGACTTACCCAGTGGTGAAGAGGAAGAAAGGCCTGGCACTCAGCTTCTGCAAAAAAAGAAAAACCCATGGAGCCAGTTCTGCTCTGTCGTCACACGGAAGGTCTCTTGACTTCTGCTTCATCAGGGTTGTCTTCAGCTTTAATGTGGATTCCTTGCATCCTCATCCAGCACAGTAGTTCACGCAGCTGCCCCAAGGCCCCTCCTGTGGAGTGATGGGGAGACCCCCTAAGTCCCCCGCTGACTGGCCCCATGTAAGGGAGTGTCTGTGGGAGTGCCTTGGTCTCCGGGCTTCCATGCTCAGCATCAGACGGGCGGAATGTGGTGGCAGTGCCGGGAGGAACAGGAGAGAGTTCGTGGGAACAGCTTCTCCAGGCCGATGGCGGGGGTGTGAGGTGCTGCAGAATCAGTTCTGCCTCATTGTGACCCAAGTACCACAGACCGAAGCCTGGCCCGACCCTGCGCCATCCTCACTGTCGTCAGTGTGTCTGATCTCATTTGATATCGTAATGGTGGTTGACAAAGGATGCAGACGTTCTGTCTCACACACTGTGCGTGTTGTCAGAAGGCGCCAGTGTTTGGGAAAAGATACGCTTGGAATCGTAGTGTCAGTCCAAGAGAGGAGAACCCTCAGTGGATGGACTGGCCGTGAGCCTGGGTGTGGCGAGGATCGTAAGGGCGGTGCAGGATCGGAAAGGTTCTCACCTGGTGCTTAGAGTCCCTGTGAATTGAGAGCGACTGGTTGGCACCCAGCACAACATCACAACGTGTCCCAGTTCTTTTAAAGAAGAGAGATGATTAGTATATGAATAAAGCTGAAAACACACACGTGTGTGTACAGATGCACACCCGTGTGCACTCCTGGGTGTGAGATTCTGCTGGGCTGTAGGGTGGGGATGGTGGTAATGGTGCGTGGGCAGAGCTGACCCCAGAGGCAGGGAAAAGGGGGCATCAGCACTGTCAGTCTCTCTCCTGGAAGGGGGTCTCTCCTTTTCTGACCTTCCACCTTTCCATACATGGTCCTGTTCCATGACTGGCCCCTCCTGAGATGTCCTGACCCTGACTGACAGCAAAACGGAAGGAAGCTCTGCCCAGCCCTGCCCCGTCCTGTCCATGGCTGCTGTGCGGAAGCCCGCAGTGGAGGCCATGGTGCCAGCCCACCTCAATGGAAGTCCTCCTCTTCCCCCTTGTTCTTGGATCCTCTGCTGGACCAAGTGCACGTCCCTCTCCAGGGACCGGTCCCTCCCGATAGCATCCCCAAGGCGTAGGAGAGGACGTCCTGCCATCTTTACTCCTGGGGAACATTCTGCCTGCTTTTCTTCATTGCTCTGGCTGGCTGTGGTCTGTTCTGTGCTCTCCCCCTCACCACCATTCAAAGTCACCAGCGCTTCAGTCTGTGTGGTACCCAAACTTTACACACACACACACACACACACACACAGCTGCACCTCTGTCCTCGAGGGGACATCTTGGCTTTTTAACAGGGAATGTGCGCACATACACACAAACTTTACATACACACACACACACACACACAGCTGCACCTCTGTCCTCGAGGGGACATCTTGGCTTTTTAACAGGGAATGTGCGCACATACACACAAGTGTAACATGCAAACACACAAACACAATGTGCATACGCATAGTAGACCCAGAATGTGCAAACGCCTCCCTCCAGCCTCGTTCAGAAGCCAGTCAGAGCTATGGGATCCGCTGGAGAGTAAGATGACTTTGTTGTTGATTGTCTTTAAGTCCAGCACGACTCATAGCGACCCTATGAACAAAAGGCCTCAAGCCCCTCTACAACTGTGGACATTTATCCAAGTTCATAGAGTTTGTGGAGGCATGTTGTTCAGGAAGTGGATGCCACTCCTGCTTCCAAATAGTAAAGGTGACTTTAATGTCTGTAATAAGGTCATGAATCCACGTGTACTCATTCAGCGTCAACACGTGTTAACATCTTGCTTTGAGTTTTTGGGGGTTTTTTTTTAGCTCCTGCTTCTCAGCTTTTAAAACAAACCCCAGACATCTTATCATCCTCCCATTAAGTACTTCTGTGTGCATTTTCAACAAATGAAGGCTTTTTAAAAGAAAAAAACAAACAAAATATTCTAAGCACAGCAGAGCGCCTGCCAGTTCAGCACTGTGGCTGGGGCGTCGGCGCTGAGTCACAGCGCCCCCATGTGTGTCAGAGCGGAACCCCACCCTGCAGGGTTTCCCCGAGCTGGGCTCTTTGGGAACTAGAACTCCAGGCCTTTCTTCCGAGGGGCCTCTCGGTGGCCCTGAACCTCTAACCTTTCAGTTAGTAGCTGAGAGTGTGAGCATTTGCACCGTGCAGGGACTCCAGCATAACACTGGCTGTTAGGTGCTGTGGGTTTAACGCCAACTCCTAGCAAACATTTGTCTTTCTCCAGGGCCTGGCCCATCCTGACATTTACAAAATGTGTAAGATAAAGCCACGCCGTCCTTGCTTCTAGGGAGCACTCTGCTCCGGCTTCTTACAAGACAGATGTGTTTGTCCTTCTGTAAGCCCATGTCCAATATTTTTATTAAAAAAAATCCAGTACTATTAAATATTCAATACAAGTATATTCAATATATTTTAAAAGGTTTGTCATTGTTGTCATTGTTATATGCATTGGAGTCAGAGCTGACCTGGAGCTAGTCCTCCAGCAGGCTTTTCAGAGGCTGTAAATGACAGAGGAGATTGACCATCTTTTCCCCACAGAGAATCTGGTGGATTTGAACTGAGTGCCTTTGGGTTGGCAGCACAACTCCTTACCACTAAGACAGTGGAGCTCACGTAACATAACATAATATAACATAAAATAACATAACATAACATAACACAATTCACTACCCAGTACTTAGCAAAAATCTCCAGCAGATTTCCTGAAAATATTCTTTGTTCAGACACAGTACCTGCGTGAACTGAGGTTGGCGTACTTTCGCCTCCTTCGTGACACTTCCCCGCCCTGTTTTCATTTTCATGCGATTTATTCGCTGACGAAACTAGGTCATTTGTCCCCTAAAATGTTCTCCATCTGGACTTGGCAGATGGATTCATCTTGATGTCTTCAGCATGTTCCTCCAATCGCTATTTTGTCTCAACTGTAATTAGATCTAGAAGCTCTAATTGTTGTTGTTAGGTGCCATTGAACCAGCTCCGATTCATACGAGCCCTGCACACGACAGAACGAGAAGCTGTCTGAGCCCGCCCCGTCCCCACCAGCTTCGCTGCGCTGAAACCATGGTTGGAGTTTAATTCTAAGACTCAATTTTCCCACTTCTCCCCTCCCTCTTTCCTTCCCCTCTTATTTTCTGCCTTCCTTCTCTCTTTATTCCCCCCCATCACTTCTCCTTCTTTCCTTCCTTTCCTATGTAAAGGAAGTGTTGTTATGTGCCATCGAGTCACCTGCAACTCATAGCAACCCTCTGTACAGTAGCTCTGAACCCTGCTCTATCCTGAGCCAATCTCATGGTCTCAGACACACCGCATTACTCCAGTTACTGTGTAAATCCTTCTCACCTGGGCTCTTTCTCCCCAGCACTGTCCCTCCACCTGGAAGTGGTGCTCTAAGCTTCCCGTTTGTTCTCTTACCAGACTGTGCGGTATTCACCACTCTTCTCCAACACCACATCTTGAAGGCACTGAGTCGTCTTCCATCAGCTTGAGTCCTTGTCTGTCTTTCAGTGTGTAGCCAGCAATGCAATAATGAGGGAGAGAACTGTCTAAAAGGAATATATGATTAGGTATTATTGGCATGACAGGAATCCAGAGTGAAGGCTGCATAGTGGAGTGGACTTGGGGGGAGAGATTGCATAACAATGAAAGAGTTTTACTGTTCAAGGAGAAGAATGAATTGGGGTGGAGGAGGTGAGCGGGGAGAAAAGTGCAACTATGAATGACTGGAAACCCTAAGTCTCTGTAAACTTTCATTAAAATGAATAATAATAATTATTATAAAATAATGCACCAGTGCATCAGAGAGCTGGACATTGACTAAGAATGACAGAAGATGAACCCGTGCCTTTGAGTGGTGGTTGGAGCAGAGTACTGAAGATCTGTCCCCTCGGCTGCCGGGAGAGCAAATAGGTCTGACGTGGAGAGAGTGAAACCGGGGTGTTCTTTGGAGGCAAGGATAGGGAAACTCTGTCCCAGAGACTCTGGACATGTTGTCAGGAGGGGCCAGACCTTGGAGAAGACATCCTGCTTGGAAGGTCAGTCCAAGAGAGGAAGACCCTCAATGAGATGGACTGAAACAGTGATTGTGGCAATGGGTTCAAGTGTGTCAGAGGTGGAGAGACTGGTTCGCATACAGTTGCTATGTATGATTTGTGGCTGACTTGGCAGCACATAATAACAACAACACAGGCTTCCTGTTACATCAGGAAATGCACCATGTCTGGTTGTCTCACTTTTAAGAGTTGATGTCAAGACACGACAGTGGCTCTGGCCTCCTCCTCCCATTCTCAGTGCTCCGTCTGCTGTTCCCTAATTGGCTGTGTGGGCTCTTTACCTCACCCCGTTGCTTCGTTCCAAGCTAGAAAAGGGTGTTTTTGAAATTCTACAGTCATTCTGTATTTATAAGTTGCAATCTTATGTTAAAAAGGAACTTCCCCCACGAATTCTTTGGGTGCACTGAAATCCTGTGCAGATGAGGAAGGCAACATAATTGCCTGGTTCTACCCTTTTGTTTAAACATTTGTAGAATAGTGAGGTGGTGCCATGGCAACCTCCAGGGATGACCAGTGAGAGAGAGAGTGTATGTGTGTGTGTGTGTGTGTGTGTGTGTGTTCTAGTAACTGTTTTTATTTGAAATACATTTTGTCTTTAAATTCATTGTAGTCATTATTTTCTCCATTCTCCTCTGTACATACATATATTTTAAAATAATGAATATTTTTAGAGCAATTTTAGGTTTATAGAAAAACTTCACAGCATATAAGAGTTCCCATAGCCCTCCCACCAACCACGACAGTCACTTTCTCTATACATTGTTTCGCCTATAATTAACCTCTTGCATCAGTGTGGCAGGTCTGTTGTAATTAATGTACCAAAATTGATATATTGTAATGACTAAAGCTGGTGCTTTCTTTTAAAAGAAGCCCTGATAATGTAGTGGGTGAAATGTGAGCTGCTAACCAAACTGTCAGTGGCTCAAACCCACCAGCCCCTCAATGAGAGAACGCAGAAGCCTTCTCCTTAAAGAGTTAGGTCCTCGGAAACCTTGGGGGTGATTCTACTCTTCTGTGAGGTCCCTATGAGTGGGAATGGACCCCAGGGCAGTGGAATCACTCATGATGCACAGCTCTTTGGGATTTTGCAGGTGTACAGTGCCGTATGTTGATGTTATGTGCTGTCAAGTCACCTGGGACTCATAGCGACCTTATACACAACATCTCTGAACCCTGCCCTCTGCTGAGCCAATCTCGCTGCCTCCAACACAACTATCCCCATTACTCCAATGACTGTGTCAGTCCATCTCATCCAGGGTCTCCCTCTCCCGTGCTGTCCCTCTGCCCTTCCAAGCATGATGGCCCTCTCCAAGGACTGGTTCCTCCTGGCAACATGCCCAAAGTATGTGAGACAGAGCGTCAAAATCCTTGCCTCCAAGGAGCAACTTTTACAATCATGCAGAATAACTTCACTTCTCTTAGAGAGTGCCATGTGCTTCGTCTCTTCTCCCTTCCTCCTGTCCCCCTGAGCCCCTGGCATCCTCCTGAATCCTGTCGCTGTCTAGACTGCTTCTCTGCACACATTGTGTTGAGCTGTGTACAGTTTGGTACAGTGACAGGCATGATACTCAGGAGTTGTGGGTTGAGTTGTGTCCCCCCAAAAAAATACATGCACATATTATGACCCTCCATCATCTGGTGAGCCAAGCAGTTCTGGGAGAGTTCAGGGTGCAACATTCTCTAAACCCTTTTCAGACCTAATAATGTGTAACAGGACTTACCCTAGGTGTGGAATTGAATACATTTTTATCAGGTGGCTTATTGATAAGGAGGTGCACTGCCAACCCAAAGGCACACAGTTCAAATCCACCAGCTTCTCCAAAGGAAAAAGATGAGCAGTCTCCTCCCGTGCAGTGTACAGCCTCTGACAGTCCCCTGGAGGGTCAGCTGTGTGTCAGTGTCTCGATGGCACATATCAATGAGAACAAAGGTGGGGGGGGAAGTGTGAGGGGCCTCATAAGGACTGATCTCCAGGAGCAGAGGGCATCATTTTGGACCCAGGCTTCTGTGTGTTGAAAATACCCGACATCAGGGAAGCCCAGGAGACATGCAGGTCTCCAGGGAACGCTGGGTCTCTCGCGCAGCCATTCTGTATTTGGACTTCTCACCTCCTCAGTTGTGAGAGGAGTCACTTCTGTGTGTTTTTCTGTTAGAGAAGCATCAGGTCGCCAGGGCCGTCATTCATCATTCCAATCAGTTTCCCAGTTGTTCACACCCCTATGAAGCAGCTCTCAGAAGCCATCATTCCAGAAAGTTCCTGGTGCACTGAAGAATACGTCCACCATGGACCCTCACCAGCAGGTCTTTCAGGAATGCTGAGGATTTATGGTTGTTGATCACATTCTACAGATGGTGATGTTGAACTTGGTTTACTTGAGGACTTAGCAGAGCCAGAACCCGACCCGAACCTGCCCGTGAGAAAGCTCTTAGGGGCCTTCATCGCACTGGTTGCCGGGTGTGTTGATCCCTGCAGACAGAGGACCACACTGGTCACCTGGCGTGTTGATCTCCGCAGACAGATGACCTCTTCTCCCCCACATGGGGGAAGTCAGGACAGCACGTGGATTACACAGTGATCATGTCAGCAGTACCCAGGGTGTTGTTCACATGTACTAAATCCAGCAACAGCATCTCCTCTGTCCTGGAGTCAGTTCTGACTTGTAGTGACCATAGAGGATAGAGCCCTGCCCCGTGGGACTGACACAGCTCCAACCCTCCACCGAAGCTGAATGCCACGTCTTTCTCTGTTACAGTGGCTGCTGAGTTTGAACCCTCAACTTTTTGATTAGACATTGAGTGTATCAACCACCGTGCCATCAGGGTCCTATGTTATGTGATTCAAAAAACAAGACCATTGTCCTGAGCTGACTCTGACCCACAGTGACCCTGCGCAGGGCTTCAGAGGCTCCAAGTCGATGAGAGGGGACGCCCAGCTTTGTTTCCCTGAGCAGCTGGTGGATTCAAACCTCTGACCTTTCACTTCGCAGCCTGAGATGTTAGTCAGGTCACTGTCACTAAGTTGGAACCATCTCACAGCGACCCTTCAGCAGGGTTTTTGAGGCTGTAAAATGCACCGGAGGAGATCATCACACCATAAAATAATTTCATTTCTAATAAATACAGCAGTCACAGAACAAATGCACCGACCCGAACCCCGCTTTCAGCACATGGATTCTGACTCGCAGGAGTCCTGCAGCCTTCACAGCGCCTCCAGCTTCACACAGATCCAGGCCATAAGTACATGCGTATTTCATGTACTGCACTCATATACAGGGAACTACACTTATGTAATAAATAGAAATGTGTTTGAAACAGCATGAAATTGGATTTCCTCAACCATAAATTGTGTGATATTTATGTCTAACATACAGCTCCAGAAACAGAAGTGCAATGTGGGTGCTTTTCTAAATGGTGCCTGATGTACTTCTGTTAAGGGGAGATCTATTCGCTGTGATGAAATGTATTATCATAATAGCCAAACCATTTACTCTCCCCCTTGGAAAACAGTGTGGGATTCTGTTTGGAATTCCCCTCGCCTGCTCCCAGCCTGCCAGATCTATCATAAATTGTTGTCAGCGTCTCTGAGTTATTTTACAAGGAGCTTCCATCTATTTTTACAACTCCAAAAAGTCTGTCACTCTCATTCATCTCCCTGGGAATAAAGCAATAATTTGATCCTCTATAAATGCGAGCCTGAATTTACACCATCCACTCTGGTTGGGACAGCCATGATCCGGGTGATTCATGGCTCGGAGTTTCTGGGCCAGGGGACCGGAAGGTGGCATCCTGCTGTGTTGCTTGTCACTTGTCCCAGTTTCTGTAGGGTGGGGACTCAGGATCAGTGTGTCCCCGCCCCCCACCCCCACCCCAGGCTCACGTTCACTTTCCTGATTCCTTGTAAGCTGATCACCAAGCCAGGGAGGATGACCTCCGGGGTCCTGGGGTGGGTGGAAGTTGACGTAGAAACCATTTTCACAGTCAGCATGCTCTTCCTGCAGACATCCTCCTGGACATGGCCAGTGCTGACCATTTCAGGGGTGCTGCCGTCAGCCATCCCCAGATTGGCCAAATAGCCAACACGCTCGGCTGCTACCCAAGGGCTGGTGGTTTACGTCCCCCCAGGGGCACCTTGGAAGAAAGGCCTGGTGATCCACGTCTAAAAAAGTAATCCCTGAAAGCTCCGTGGAGCTTACTTTCATGTTGACCTATGTTGGGTCACTTTGAGTCAAAGTGCGCTCAGGGACCACAGGTGGTGGCAGTTCTGCTTTCCACAGGAAGGTGGTCCATTATGGCCCCCAGGGGCTGGCTGTCGAAGGATGGCAGCCAGCTGATGCCCCGTGATGTCCTGTGTCTGTCGGATGCTGTCTGGTGCGTGTTGTTGTCTCCCCTGCTCTCCCCTGGGCGGTGATCATGCTCACTCCTGATGGAAAAGTGGCCTGTATGGTCCTCTCGGCCCCTTGAGGGCAAAGCCTGGTGAACTGTATACGAGGGCGGGGAGACCCTGAGGAACAGTCCTCCTCTCGTTCCCATGAGGTTGCTCTGAACTGGAATTTACTCAATCAACTGTAATTAATGTTATCACCCAGAAGTCCCTGGGTGATTAAAAACACAAAATGTTCAACTACTAGCCGACAGTGTGGTGGTTAGAACCCACCCGGAGGGCTCTGCGGGCCTACTGGTAAAAAGTTGTGCTGCAATCCCCCAAAGGACAGGGTTTGAATCCACCAGCTGCTCCGTGCGGAAAATGATGGAGAATCTGCCCTCATGCGATTTACTGCCTCTGAAAACCCGCTGGAGGGTCAGCCATGGGCTAGTTCGAATGTGATAGCATGAAGAACAGCAGGAGGGGCCTCGGAAGGCAAACCTGGCAACCAGCTCCCGAAAGGTCGCAGGCGGCAGCGTGTGGCACACCTCTGCTCTGCGCCTGAGGATCACGTGGGTTGGGATTCACTCCACAACTAGACAGCAAGGCAGGAGGCGACACTTAACCAGCTGCTTCGGGCCCAGGGGCCCTGAGCTCTGTACCTGGCCCTTGAGTGTCTCTCACTCACACATCGCCTTCAGGTCGGAGCCTACTCGTAGCTGAGCTCCTGCTGGGATTTCAGGAGGCTGTGCATTGCACACGTAGAGATGCCCATCTTTCTCCCTTGGGGCCACTGGTGGATTCGAACCACCAGAGTTGTGCTGCCTTTGGGTTACAGCACAGCTGCCTGTCAACTGCACCACCAGAACCTCCTGCACATTTTAAGAGTATCTGTGTATACGTTGGCAGACACAACCCAGTCCTTGGGGAAACTCTCGTTTAAAGCATTAGCTTGAGACCAAGAAGGGAGAGTGGAAATATGGTGGGAGGACTTGCCAGGGGTGCCCTCAGGTTTGGGGTCACTGCTCATACCTGTACAGATGGCCGCAGGTGGGGACACTGTCCACATGGTAAGCTCACAAAGCCCTGCACGGCTTTACAGAAAATACACTGGTGCCACATCTGGCCAGCTTGTAATTAATTTCCTCTCTTTCTCTCTCTTCTTTTTTTTTTTAAATGTAAAAGGGGAATAAATACATTGTGCATTTGACAACTCCATAAATTTTCAAGTACTCAAGCTCAGAGCTGCGACCGCCTTTGCACTGTGTGACAAAAATGGAAAGAATTAAAGCCTTGCGTAGTTTTCCAAGCCTACATTTATCCTCTTTTCCAACCTCTTGGTGAGACACACTCCAATTCCGCTCCTCCTACGAGAACAACCATGTACTGGCTCACAAAGGGCCATTCTCCGGACGGGAGAGGGGCCAACAGGATGTGCAGCTCCAGGGGGGAGGCCTTCATTTCCCTTTTGTGTTTTCCCCCCACCCCTCCCTCGACACACACC
The DNA here is from genome assembly GCF_000299155.1 of Elephantulus edwardii. Taxonomy (NCBI): domain Eukaryota; kingdom Metazoa; phylum Chordata; class Mammalia; order Macroscelidea; family Macroscelididae; genus Elephantulus; species Elephantulus edwardii. Next base: position 7,506,536 of record NW_006399830.1, on the reverse strand, counting down.
ACGGTCTCTTTTCTTTTTTGCTCACTCTGCAAACCTACCGTTTCTGCTGAACTCAGCAATGGCTGTGGGGTGTTTGGAGATGCTTTTGGAAGGTTAAGAAGCCAGTAATGTAGGAGGATATGCATTGCACTGGGGCCTGAAAGGTCACAGGTTCAAATCCACCAGGCGCTCTAAGGGAGGAAGAGGAAGCATCGAGCTGTGTTCAGATTTTCAGCCTGGGCAGTGTGATGGGGGAGGTCTCCCTGATCCCCCGGTGACTCAGTGGCAGCAGCCTAGGGGTTTTGTTTGTTTCCATGTGGAAAGTTGTCAGAAGTAACTAAGCCGAGAGGCACACTAGGGTCGGGGACTCTTAGGGTTCGAGGGACCTGAGAATGGGGTACAGGGGTGAAACAGTGGCCTGAAGGAGTGTCAGGAAGGTGACATAAAGAGCTGGGTAGCTCTGAAAGACTCCATACAGCTGTTACAATAGACAGAGATTTATGCTCCATATGCATTAGGCTGCTTACCAGAAGGTCAGCAGTTCGAATCCACTCACTAGTCCAGGGGGTAAGGATGGACACGCTGCTTCTATAAAGATTTACAGCCTCGGAAACGCTGTGGGGCGATTCTGCTGTGTCTTGTAGGGTCGTGATGAGTTGGAATCGAGTGGACAGAAATGGGTCTGGGCAGGGCAGTGTGAGGCGAGGCTGCTTGATTCCAGGATTGGCGAAGGAGTCAGATGGACTTGAGGGCAGTCAGTGGCCCGTTTCTACACACATGGCCAGTCACCCTGAATGTTAAGACTGAAAGAACAACAGTGGTTTCATTCTCTCCCCTGTGGACACGGGCCCCCTGTGGGGTACAGGTGACTTGCGTTTGATGCTAACATGCAGCTTGGAGGTTTGATCCACCCAGTGACCACACAGAAGAAAGGCCTGGCGACCTGCTGTCCAGTGGCCACAGCCAGGGAAGCCCTGCAGAGCCAGCTCTGCTCTGTCAGACCTGTCACTTGCATCATAATGGACTTGATGACGGCGGTGGTTTTCTGTACCGGTGAGTGCAGGCGGGCAGCACAGCGGGGCCCATTTGTGTCTGTTTCCTGATGCCCGAGGCCTCAGCTAGAAGATGTCAGAGCCAGAAGCACCTAGAAGTGTGTTCACTCAGATGAGGGGATGTTGGTTCTGCCTGTAAACTGGGACACAAGCTTGGGTGCTGGACGGGGAGGGGGCACCTCCTCGTGCCTCTCGGGAGGGTGTGGTTGGCCGTCCTCAGAGCCGAGTGACCAGCTGCCCAGGACAGGCCTCACCGAGGAGCCAGGTGGAAGCTGTCCCACCTTTCAGGACCTATCCTCAGAAGCCACACATGGTCACACTTAACCTGCTCACAATTCCAGAGGGGTTCTGGGTTCACAAGGAAGAAACGGAGCACTTGTTGGAGGACAGGGTGTCAGAGTCACAGAGAGAGCACATGGGATGGGGTATTGTTGCAGCTGATCTTGGGAACTGCGTCGGCCACAAGAGAGAGTGTTTCTGCCCCGCACACGTGGGGTCACAGTAAGTAGAATTGACTCTATGTTAACAAGCAACAGCGGAGGAGAGAATGCTGCCCGTCAGCTGTGTGGGTGAGGCGTTCTGATCCGAGGGCCAAGGACTGGGACAGAGGGTCCATCCTGCTCACGCCGCCGTGCTGTCTTTTTCATGGACGTCCCTCCCCAGCATGTGGCTCTCAGAGCTTCACTCTCCTTGCCCTCAGCGAAACCAAACTCCATTCAGTGAACTCTGCCTGGGCCAGGACACAAGGCTGTGAGTCAGCGTCATTGACCATAGCGGAAAGATGGACACAGCCTCAATGCCCATCAGTGAACAAAGGGATAGAAAAGTGATGGTCCATCCACACAGAAGAATATGCAGCATTGAAAAGCAGTGAACTTGTAAAACACAACTAGACATGGATGAGTCTGGAAGCCGTTATGTATGTTGAGTGAAATATCTCAGTCACAAAAGGACAAATACTGCATAGGAACTCTGTTATAAAAATAGGGCAGACGCGGAGGAGAGAGCAGGGGAAGAGTCAATAGATAATGAACACACCACTGGAATCAGAGGAGAGAGGGACGACGTGAAAGGACACTGTGTGAATGGCAGCGGACAGCCTGGAACAAGTTTGCATTACCAGGTGATTTATGGAGGGGAAAAGAAAAAAGATGTATCAGTGAATGAATAGAAATCTTTCTGGTTCATAAACTTTCACTAAAATCACTATTTAAAAAAAAAAAGAAAAACCCGAACAAAACATCAAGACCTAGGTGAGTGTCCGCTGGTCTGAGCTGCAGCAAGGCCCCCGCTCACTGCAGTGCGAGGCCACGTGTGATGCCTGCCAGATGCCGCATAGAAGTGAGGTGCTGGGGGGGAGGGGCAGGAGACCAGGAGTAGGTAATCGGGTTGCCTTCTTTCAGGCCTCCTGCTGCTGTTGCCACCTGACTACCTTGCTTGGCCATTCAGGCCCTAGGGTTCACCTGGCCTGTGCGGTGGGCCGTAAAGTCCTGGTGAGGCTTGTTCTGGGGTCCTCCTCTTCTCCACACTCCCCTCTGCCGAGCCAGCATCGTGGCTTCATCTCCACCTCCGAGGGGTCCTGTCATTTTCTCCTTGAATAGGTGGTGCTGTCATGTTGTACATCAAATGGTGGGTCCCAGGTAATGCTGTCCACATTCCTCAGAGTCCACCGGTCCTATGTTTCCACAAACAAGCTGACTTATCATTCAGCAAGGGTACAGTGACACCCAGAGCAGTCGTCGCCCCACCGTGGACAGCAGAGGACACAGCCGCTGAATCTGTTGATCCTCCTAGCTGGCCTTGTGGAAGGTTCTGTTTCCTTGGTGGCTTTGTGTCTATATTGATGGGGTTTTGTTCCTCTTTAGCTTAGAGAGTTTCACATGAGAAGATCTAGGGAACAGCTCTATATGAGTGGGACACTCTGTTATTGATTGATTTCTGTTCCTCCAAATATATGTCAGCGTGGTTGGGCCACCGTGGTCCGTATCTTGTAACTACTCTTTGTTCTGTGGTCTGATGTAATTCTCCTACGCATTGGAGCTACCCTATGGCATAAACCTCAAGCTCATTGCCATTGTGTCAGAACCAACTCATAGCTGACCCTCTGTTGGGGTTCTGAGGCTGTAAATTCCACGGGAGGAGTCGCCCATCTTTCTCCCAAAGAGCAGCACCAGCTCACCACCTGGACATAAACCAGCAGAGAGGACTGTCCTCTGAGTTAGCAGCACAACTCCTGAGGCCTACGTCACCAGAGCTAGTGGGTTACAGATTGAGTTGCTCTGGTGGCCTAGTGGTAAGGAGCTGTGCTACCACCCCTAAGGCACCTGGTTCAAATCCACTGGCTGCTCCGTGGGAGAAAGCTGAGCAGTCTCCTGTGAAAACTTGTTGAAACTCTGAAAACTCACTGGAGGCTCAGGTTTGGAGTTGGTTCTGACTCAGGGACATACTACAATCAAACGATTATCTGTTTTAATCTCTCTGCAGGAGAGAGGTGAGGCAGCCTGCTCCTATTAAGACTTAACGCCTTGGAGACCCAGTGGAGAGTGAGCTGGAGTCAGAAATGACACCTGACAGTGGGTCTTTGAACAGAGTATGATCTCATGTTAATGGGCAATGTCTTCACACAAGGCCCCCTTCAGAGGTGTGATGCTAGCAATCAGCCTCTCTTCTCGGGGACATAGTTTCCCCTCCTTTCTTGGCATAGTGGTAAGGAGTTGTACTTCCAACCCAAAGGCAGACAGTTCGGATCCACCAGATACTCCTTGGGAGAAAGATGGACAATCTCCTCCCATGCAATTTACAGCCTCAAAAAACTTGCCAGGGGTTAGCTATGAGTCGATTCCGATTCCAAAGGCCTGTAACAACACCAGAGAGTGGAGGGTGGGCCCACAAGACAAGGGAGTGAGCAGGCTGGGACCAGAAGGCAGAGAGTGAGGGCGAAGCAGGCTGAGAATTGAGAGGTCAGACAGGAGGTAGGCCAGGCGCCAAGTCCTCCAAGCATGGAAATAACCAACCTCGGACTTTCAGCTCCGTCCTCAGCAGAACTCCGAGCCCTCCACGCCGCCTTCTCCTTCCCCACTGACTGCGTACAGCGGGACAGGCTTGGCTGGGCAGCTGCAAATGGATTCTTTCCTGCTGACCCAAGTGTGCGGCCCTGGCCACATCCTTTCATAGTCGCTGGGTAAATCAATATGCCGCCAGACTCCAGGGCGCGTCTTGGCTGACTTCCTCCTCATCCTCAGCCCAATCTTCTCAGGAGGAAACTTTGCCCAGCACCCCTAATTTAAAACAAGAAATGTGGGGACTGTTTTCAACCCAGGCTCCTGAGCTATACACAGAAAAATAGCACAATTTCATGTCATTTGTTGGCAAATAGTACTCTCTGACCAGAAATTTCAGCTATTTTTATCTGCCATCTGTGCTGAGGAAACCCTCTCCAGCCCTAGCATGCACCTCAAAACAGATTAGCTCTCCTTTGCTAACTCACGGTAACCCAAGGAGGTGAGAAAAAGATGCATTACCCATGCAGGAATATTGCTAGTGCAGTAGTTATGTACTTGACTGCTAGCCAAGATGTCCATGGTTCGAACCCACCAGTTGCAGAAGAAAGACGTGTCCTTCTGCCTCCACACAGCTCACACCCTAGAAGACCTCTACGGCAGGCTCTCCTTTGTCCAGTGGGGCTGCTTTGTGTTAGAATCAACTTGATGTCAAAGACTTTCATCTGTTTGCTGCTTCAGCATTTAAAAAGTTCCTCTACTGTAATGTCATTGGAGTGATTTTGGATTGAGATGATCAGAATTCGTCCTACTTTCAAAGATGGTCTTTGCACACAGATGAGGCTGTTTCTGCCTCCATCTGCAACTGTTGGGGGAGATGGGGTGGCTGCCGGGCAGTTTCCAGGCTCCTACCTAGCTGTGGAGTGCTGGGGGACAGGTCTGCAAGCTCATGTTGTAAAAGCAGCGAGAGAGTCAGTAGGCCTGTGCTTGAATGCCTCCAGTGACAGCATCCTCACTACCTTAACCACTCCTCTTGCCATGAGATCTCTTCACCTGTGCAAATAATGTTCGTCTTCATGGGCAGCGTTGCAGGCAGCGTTCCTCATCCAGATATTGGCTGCTGCCTAACGTCCTCAGAACTGCCCAGCCGGGGAAGTGGAGCTGCAGACCTCCCCCCGATGAGGAGGAGGCCAAGATTTGAGCCCAAGGAGTCTGACCCCAGAGGCAGAATCAGCCTCCACACAAAACAGCTCCAAATTCATTTCACGGGAGCTTAAATAGCCACTGAGTGATGTGTTCTGTTAAAGACTCAACTACTAACCAAACAGTTGGCAGTTCAGACTGAACCAGAAGTGCCTTGCAAGAAAGGCCTGGTGATGTGCTGTTGAAAAGTCACTGCCTTGAAAACCCTGTGAAGCATGTTCTAATCTGAGATGCGCCGTCACCATGTGTTGGAATCAGCTTGGTTACATTTGTTAAGCTTGTTTCTTTCATGTGTCCTCACCTGGGCACTGGCTCCACCCACCTAACTGCATTGTAAGACCAACTCCTCTTCGGAACAAAATCCTTCAGATACCAGGACAGAGAGCTGCCCCCATCATCCCTCCTGCTTCACCTTCTCTGGTGCCTTGCCGGCACCCTGAGTTCATGTCTTCCAAGCGCCAGCCCCAGCCCCACACCGTGCTGGGCTTTCTTGCCTTGTGTGGCCGCATTCCTAGTCCCAGAAGCTGTGCTTACAGCCTGCGATCACAGTGGCCCTCGGGCAGTGCCCTGTGCTCTGGACGTGGAGTGAAGAACTAGATGAAACTCCCTTTTGTTTTCAGTCCAAGAAAGGTTTTGAGAATTCCCTGCAATAACCTATATAGAGAGCTTGACCCAGGGGTATGTAGAAAATGGTCCATATCATTCACCTCAGACAGGGCCCGTTTGTCCAGCACTGTGGATTTAAGCAGGGTGCCCGGTGGTGAGGCTGTATGCAATATACCGCTAACCCAAACGAGTGTGTCTTCTGAGAGGGGTTTAAACCTCTCTGCTCTGTCTCTCTCCATCTCTTTCTGTCTCTCTCGATCTCTCTGTCTCTTTCTCTCTCATTGCCGTCAAGTCAGGTCTGCTTCAGAGCCGCCCCTACTGTGAAAGGCTTGCCTGTCTCTCTCCCACAGAGTCCATCATATAGTCTTTGTTCTTCTTTGTATATTTTCACCAAAACATTTTAAAATCTATACTTAAAGGAGCATGGTTCTGCCTGACGCCCTCCAGGTCCCCATGCGCTGGACCAGCCAGTATCTGTCCTGGCAAAGTGTCCGTGGTTATGATCATCAGAGTTGGTTGAGCCAAGAAGAAGGATCTGTTTCTTCCTGGAAACGTTGCTCATGGATTAATTTGTGCATTGAGTTAAAGTTGTATGATACCCTGCGTGGAAGACTTCACGCCGTTTCTAAGCAGGCCAAGAGAGTGAAGGAGTTAGGGTCAGACCCGAGTTGGCGTGAGTAGGAGAGGCAGGGAATTTCCTGGATGGTTGGCATTGTTCTCTGCCTTCTCCTCCTCCCACCAGGCCCGCAGCTGACTCTCCGTCAGCCTCGGGCGCCCCCCCGAAGCGCCATGCACGTGGAAGTGGCTCCCGACACCCAGGACTCGGGGGTTGACAAAGTATGCAATTATTCTGTCTGCATCTCTGTACAGACCACGGGCCTCCAACCCCATGCCCTTCACGGCCTCCTTAACATTCGTTAAACCAGGGGGAGGCGTGGAGGAGAGATTGTGTTGAGCAAGACATTGTGCTGATGTTCTGATTAAGTACGAGCTTTTTAGCATACCGAGCCAATGAGACTCGCTGTTGTATTAATAAGCTGTAAATTGTAAATAATTGCGGGGTGGAAGGAGGAGCGGAAGCAGAGGCGTCCTCTCCGGAATGCTGATTGTCCCCTTCTGTGACAGAAGGCGCGGCTGGCCGGCCCTGTGCTGTCACTCTGTGGGAAGGAAAGGACGTTTGAGCCTTGCATGTTGATGGGACATGTGCATATTTCCTTGGTAACTCTTGACTTCCTCACTGAGCTTCTTCTAGCTGATTTGCATACACACAGGTAGATGCAGGTCCAGATGAGGACTTACAGCTTGCCGCTCCAATTCTCTGTCCTGGCCCAGCCTTTCAGTGACAGGTAGGAAATCTTTGAGCCAGGGTGTTCCCCCAGGCCAAAGAGAGCTTCCTGGGGGTCAGACCGCCAAGGTGAGTGGATGGCCAGCCCTCCCTGCCCTCGTCTTGCTTCTAGCTGACCTGTGTGATGTCTGCAGTCATAGCTCTGCTTCCCAGCCACTGTGGTTCTGTGAGAAACAATTTCATTTCCATGCAAGGCTCCAGCCCTGCTCAGGAGAGCCTATTTGTGACGCTCCCATGGAGGGGCATGTTTGCATGCTGGAAACGGCCAAGTTCTTAGAAGAACTCTGAAGGAGATGGTACCCCTCGAGTGAGCTGTTGAGACCCTGGGGGTTTTCTTTTGCCTTGTTTCCTCAGCACTAAGCCATCCGTTTTATTAGAGGACACAGAGGAGTTGACCTTTCCGCAGACAGCGAACAGAGACAGCATCCGCATTAAGGAAATCAGAGGTGAGAATGCTGTGGGGTCAGCATTCACCTCCCCTGGGAACCGTGTCACCTCGCCCAGGCTGAAGCTCAATCAGTGTCCGCCTTCCAAGAGCAGCCGCTGCATCCAGAGGACACGCACTGGAAGGGACATTCCAGATCATCGCCTTCGGTGTCCCTGACCACTCAGAATGTTTGTGGCTCGGTATTTTTAGCCTCGCTTCTCTATCCGGCTGGGTTCCCCAGCACATAACTTGAGAAAAATGAATATAAAGTGACTTGTAACCTTGAGACTCATGAGCTCAGATGTCTTTCCGATCCAGCTCACCCACCAGTAGGCCTGAAGCATGTTGCTGACCTCTCTGGGCATTATTTCAGAGTCGCAATTAAATTTTTTTTTTTTTAATACCACCAATCATCTGTCAGAGTGTCATTCTCTGGTGGCCTCATATTGTGAGGCTGGGAGTGATGCCATCAGTATTTCACAAGCTAACAGGACCACTCGTGCGGACAGGTTTCAGCACAGTCACCAGACTAAGACCAGGAAGAAAGGCCTGGCAATGGACTTCTGTAAGTTACTGATACTAAGTGCTGTCAGGTCAGCTCCAGCTCATAGTGACTGGTGTCCAGCAGGTAAAACCCTGCCCACTTCTGCACCGTCCTCACAATTTCTGCTGTGCCCGAACACCTGGCAGCAGCCACTGTACTAGTCCATTGTGTCGAGGGGCTTCCTCTCCTTCAATGACTCTCTGGCCATGTGATGACCTCCGAGCGTGATGTGTCTCCAGGGACTGATCCCTCCAGAGAACCAGCCTGATGTATGTGAGGCAAAGTCTCACCGTCCTCCATTGTCAGGAACATTCTGGCTGTTGTACTTCCAAGACAGATTTGTCCGTCCTTTGGGCCTCCATAGTGCATTCGGAACTCTGTGCCAGAACCACATTCAAAGGCATCAGGTCTTCAGTCTTCCTCAGCCATGGTCCAGCTTTCCTGTGCTCAGGAAACCAGTCCTGGCTTGGATCACACACGGATGCCAGTTCTGTGAATAGCACCAGAGCCTCATCTCGTCCACTTGCTGACACTGGACACGTCAGCAGGAAAGACCGGCCTCTACAGGAGGACTTCATGTTTGGTGAGGAAGAAGGTCAGCAAGGGTCAAGGGCACCCTCCTGAGAAGGGGGGGCCCCCTGTCTGCAGTGATGGCCTCGAAGATGCTTGTGGTTATGGAGAGGATGCAGGACCAGGCAGCACTTCACCCTGTTATACAGGAGGTTGTCATGAAACAGAGTTCACTCCACAACATCCGTTCATTTGTCCATCCGTCTGTCCATCCATCCATCTACCTGCCTACCTAGACCAGGATTGTAGGATCAAATCATTCAGCATTGTCACGTGCTGTCATTTCCAATTTAAAAATCTCTTCCATGCCACTTGCAGTCATACAAAGTTAGAGGGATGTCAGTCTTCCTCCTGGAGGGGACCCAGTTCTCAGCTACTAACTTGAAAGTCAGTGGTTCAAACCCACCAGCTGCTCCACAGGAGGACGTGATAGCTGTTAGCTGCCATAATGATTTGCAGCCTTGGGAACCCTCTGGAACAGTTCTGCTCTGCTCTATGGGGTCTCTGGGAGTCAGGATCTATTCCACTGTCTATCGGGCAACACGACTATTTAAGCACTTGACTTCTAACCAGAAAAGTTGGAGGTTTGAGTCTTCCTAGAGGTGCATTCACAGAAAGGCCTGGCAGTCTACTTTGTGTCAGAGCCATTGGAAACCTCTACGGAGCTCAGTTCTCTTCTGGCTTGTGTGGGGTTGCCATGAGTTAGAATCAACTGGACAGCACGACGTGGTTTGGGTTTTCTTCTCCGGCATCAACGCCTCCTCTCTCTGAAGGTTTCCATCTCAGCAGCCGTGTGCCTGACCATTTGCACCGGCTCAGCTTTGGTGTTTGACCATTTGCCAAAAGATTGGGGAGTCATACCTCTGCAGAGACTCCTCTGAAGAGGTAACTGGTGACCTGCTTCGAAAAGGTAGCAAGTGCTGAAACCCTGGGGAGCTTGTCTCCACTATGACATGCTTGGGGTCATGGTGAGCCCAAGTCCTCTTGATAACAGTTAATGAGAAAGGAGTTTGTCATTGTCTACTGCCCTGCCCCATAGAATGTCCACTCCACAGCCCACAGGCGCAGGACGCTTGAACCATGGAGTTGACCACACAAGTTCCTCTTTGTACAGTGGTTGGGATGACTGGCTCATCGTTCGTGAACATCTCAGTGTCTTGAGACACTTCCGCCCAGGCCTCCACCTTCTCCCCAGGGACCCCATCAGGTCAAACCTTTGTATGATGACAGTAGGGTTTTGATTCCAAAGAAAGGGGTACAACCTTGTCCTTTCCATCCTCTCCCCTCACAGGAATGTCAAGTGTGATGGGCAACAGCTCCCTTCACTCTGGGGGCACCATGAACCTCTCCTTTCTCCAGTGACTCACGCCACCATCGCCTGAAGGGCTTGGGGATGATGGTCACCAGCCTCCTCATTCAGCTGACCTCTTCAGCTGTGGCTGTTGTCTTTCATCTCTGGGACCAGCAAGAATTTCTGTCCCCTTTGGCTAAATAACAAGTTTATTCTCTGATTCTTGATTCACATAGACTTGCAAATTCAGATCACACTGAAGACCAAATTACTGCCTTTGGGACAATGGCCTTTGTCTGATTGCTAATAAGGGATTTAGCAGATAACTCAAGAGGCAGGATTTGGCTCTGCGATTTCACTGGGTTGCATTTAAAAAAACAACAACAACAAAACAAAAACAAAACTCAGTTAATTACAGGCTTAGTCATATATTCAAGTTCAGATATGAGAGATAGAGCATTCTCACATTTTAATTGGATTCTTAGGTAAGGAAATTTCAGCCTGGTGTTAATTCAGGGGGAGTGTGTCTGCTGGGAACCCGCTGCCTCTCTGCACAGCTTCCCTCCTTTTCCTCCCACTGGTGTTCTCTGGAGCACCCTGACCATCTCCTTGTTTACTCATGCTTGAAATAGTTGTAATTGATCCATTATATCCTTTCTCGCTTAGATTACTGGCTCCTTCAGAGGGTTTGTCTATTTTGTTCATCATTGTGTCCCCTGACTGGTCTAACATGGGGCTTGGCGTATAACTAGCCTTCAAGAAACATATATAGCATAGATACATGAGTGAGTGGATGGATGGATGGATGGATGGATGGATGGATGGATGGATGGATGGATGGACGGACGGACAGACAGACATGCAGATGAATGAAAAGCAGGAAGACTGGACAGAAGGATAAAATTATGACTAGATAGAAAAAAGAAAGACTAGATGGAAGGTAGCCCACGTAGGTTGGTACAAGGATATGTAGATAGATGGATGGATGGGAATACATTTGATGGATAGAATGATTGACAGATGAATAGAAGACGAAATGAGTGGATGGGAGGAAAATCTGATAGATGTAGGAATGGAAGACTAGATGGATGGGTAGACAAAGTAATTATTGTTCTTGTGTCCTATTTTTGAAAGCCATTATAAGATCACATCTCTGATCAAAACAGAACCTTAATTATGTCTTAAAGCTCCTCAGCCTCCATTTAGATTGACCCCTTACTGCCCCTGAGAACCCACTATCGTCGTCTTTGTTTAAAGGTTTCACAAAAGAGCTTCCCTTTGATTGTCTCCCCTGGGCCACTTTCCCATCTATCAGTAAGAAACTGGGGAACTTTTTCCGAGTAGACGTCTTCTGTTTTTTGAGTCCTCGGGGATGAAAGATCAGTAACCTCCGAGTTCTGTCTGCCCTGCTCCTTGAGTCGGTCCGGGGTGCTTTGATAGAGTCTTAGAGCAGGAGGAGGCTGGAGGACAGGACCACAGGCTGCACACATTTGGAGAACAATATCCCAAAATGCCTGGAACGTGCACATGGTGGCCTTCTGATGAGCAGGAGGACGTCCTTCTGTGGTCCCCACTAGGAGGGAGTCCCATTGGGTTGAACCAGCTGCCCTGGACATTGTTTTCCCAGGGTTTCCCCCGCAAAGAATGATGGACTCCCTCCGTAGTGGAACACAAAATGAGTCCTTAGAACACTTTCCCAAGTAGCAGGAACATCAGTTCTGATTTCTTTTTCAGAAAACAGAGAGACCTTCATGACTTACTGAGAGTGGCTCTATCCCAGGGTCTTCAGAAGTCCTCTTGTCCCCAGGGCAAGTGACCTTTGTTTCAGAGCCCTCTGGGGGCCTGTTCTCGCACCACATCTGTGTCTCTGAGCCTCTGTGAGCTTTCATCTTGAATGCATCCACTCACTGTGCCGTGCGTGACATTTCCCTCTGTATCATGCCAGGATCTTCCACTTACTGAACGCGCCATCGCTCAGTGGTTGAGCTGGCTTGACTCTGTCCAGTTCAGATTTTATCACTCCTGTTCATAGGCCGAGGGCGGCTTTCCTGATCTGACTTTAGTCCGAGGAAGGTGGTAGTAGGTCAGGAAAGGCTGAAAACTTTTTAGATGAGTTTTTATAAAGATGGCTCTTCTGGCCAAGTTCAAAGACAGGTGAGACAGCAGTGAGTGCTGATGGTGCTCTTTGACCACGTTTGGGATGTCCCTTGGAAGGTCAAGTCCTGGGCTGGGCTTTCATTCATCTGGGTCATATCAGTGTTAAGAGCCCCCAGATTAGTTACAATTCATGGCAGTTACATGGACAATAAAACAAAACAAAACACTGCCCAGCCCTGAGCCACCCCCACAATCCTAGGCAGTGACATGGCTGAGAAGGGGCTCATACCTAAAATTCATAGCCTATATTATAGCACCTCAACAAGAAAAAGCCAAACAGCCCAATCATAAAGTGGGTGCAAGATATGAATAGATCTTCACAGAAGAAACTCAGTGTAGAATGAGTATAAGGATCCGGGAGGGGTGGGAGAGGCTGGAAGCAGAGGGATGTGGATGTGCAGGGGGAAGAGGGGATTAATCATTGGACTGTACAATTTGTTGGGTGGGGGAGTGAGGAAAATGGAAAGAATTTGTTCGAATTTGTATTAGAATTTTATAAATAAACTAGTATAAAAAGGGGGGGACCCTCAGATTGGCAGCAAACGTGCAGAAATGTTCAAAATCCCTAGCTTCAGAGAGATGCAAATCAAAACAACAATGAGACCATCTCACGCCAACAACAGTGGCTAAGTTCAACCAGACAGTAAACAACACACCACACGCTGGCGAGGTTGTGGAGAGATTGGAAGCCTCATTCTCTACTGGTGGGAATGTAAAATAGTACAACCACTATGGGAGGTGTTTTCTCAAAAAGTTGGAAATGGAAATACCATATGTTTGAACCTATTGTTCCAGGCACTGTGTCAGTTCATCTCAGCAAGGGTCTCCTCTTCTTCTCTTTTCGGAACCTGATGTCTCTCTCCAGGGACTGTCTTCTCCTGAAAACATGTCCACGTTATGTGAGACATCTCTCTCCGTCTTCACTTTTTTTTTTTATCTTTAGGAAACACATTTATTTTTATTTTTCTGAAAACATCAGAAACCATGAAAAACAAGCTGAGTATATGCCATAAAAATAACATCTGAAAACATATTTTATCTTAAAAACATATCAAGTTTAACACTTTCTCTTCTACAGACCAAAACAAGCTTACTATGCCCTAACATTGGGGTCCTTTAACAGATAAGACTTTTTTTCAAGTAAAAATGTATTAAGAGAAGGGGAAAAACCCAAACCAAATGCAAAAAACCAAGCATTCAATACTCACTCATGAATCTCATCATTTATAAAAATAACATGCTCAAATGTCAGCAAAAAATAATGTTTTAAGATCTGAAAACACCTTTCAATGAATCTGGATCCCAAGAGAAGCCAGTTCTTTTATAGCTGAGCAAGAATTGCTTATCCACACATACAAATAAATGCCAAAGGGGATTGGAAACAACCTACAGAGTCCAAATTCTTCTCTCAAGTAGCAGCTTTCACATAGTAAAAGGAGGATAACTCCATCTTCACTTCTAAGGAGCATTCTGGCTGCCTTTCATCCAAGTTTGTTCTTTTGACAGTAAAATTCTTTTGATAGTTAAAATTCTTGGCTAACATCATACTCCAGAGGCATCAAGTCTGTGGTCTTCCTTATTCTGGTCCAACTTTCCCGTGCATATGAGGCTATTGAGAATCCCACAGCTTGGGTCAGGCATTCCTTAGTCCTCAAGGAGACGTCTTTGCCTTGGAACACTTTTTACAGAGGTCTTTTGCAGTAGATTTGCCCAAAACAATGCTTTGTTTGGTTTCTGGGTTGCTGTGTCCCTGGGCCTCGATTGTGGATCCAAGTAAAATGAAACCCTTGAAGCTCCCGTAGCTCGGTGGTCTCAGCTGTTTGGACACCTCTCAGAGAGAACCTTTGTGTGTGCAGTCTCTGTCAACCTTGTAGCTGTTGTTGATTCTGACACATGATGGCCTCACACAACAGAAGGAAACCTGATCCTGTGCCATCATCACAGTCTCCAGCCCTGTGTGAGGCCAGCCTGGTGTCTGGGGGGGGGTCAGTGTCTCTCTCCAGGGTTCTCCCACACCCCCGTAAGCCCTCAACCTCACCCAACCCGACGTCCTAGTCCAGCACTTGATGACGGATCTGAAGCCAATGAATCAGATAATGTTCTGCTGGGACCCCGCAGGGTTTTCATTGACTGACTGTTGGAACCACATCACAGGGACTCTCTTTCTCGTCTTTTAGTCTGGAAATCCTGATGAAACCTATTCACTGTGGAGACCTTGCTGGAACAGTTGCGCTTAGTTTAACTGTGTTTTGCTTTATTGCTCTCTACAGATACTGGACTTTGATTGGCTGGGTTTTGCTGGGTTTTGTTTTGGTTTGGTTTGGTGGGTTGTTTTAGAAATTGAAGGTTTGTAGCAACCTTGCATCAGGCAGGCCAGTCTGTCAGCATGCTTTTTCCAAGAGCTTGTGCTCACTTTGCATCTGTGTCACAAGCTGTTGCACACCTGAGCATGGCAGCAGAGGATGATGCAGGTAAGGGCAGGGCTTCAGTCAGCTGTCCGTAGGGTCACTGCAGGTCATGGTCAGCGTGAGGGCACCTAACAACTACAGCAGCATTGCACACTGCGTGGACTGTGGGGTAGTGTCAGCATAACTCCGGCATGCACTGAGCAAACAAAACATCCGTGGGGCTCCCTTGGTTTCTGTAGTCACTGTACCACAGAGGTCTGGGACCGAACCTGCAAAGTCTGCAAAGGCAGCTCTATTTGAAATACCGGGAGTGTAGCTTCCAGCATCCCAGCACCACAGCACAACAGACAGACAATGGTGGATCAATATTTACTGTATTGCAAACTAGGTTTGGAAATTGTGTTTATTAAATTACACCCAACCAACAGAGAATAAACTCATTTCATGTTAAAATGACTAGCAGCATCTTAAGAAAAATAACCGTTTATAAGAGAAAAAGTAAGAAGACTGACACTTTTTTAACTACTTTGGGGAAAATATCCCAAACCTAGCAGGTCAATAATAGACAATAGGGTCTACCTGCTTCCATCCTTAAAAGTCCTAGTCATGCCCTCCCTGTATATTGGGGAACTCTGGTGTCTGGTCCACAGACAGTTACATCACTAACCTGAAGGCTGGGCCTCTCTGGCTGTTTGAATCCACTAGCAGCTCCATGGAAGAAGGATGGGCAGTCACCTCCCATGGAATTTACAGCCCCCGAACCCACCGGAGGATCAGCTGTGAGTTGGTTCCACCCTGATGATAATGAGTGTAGAGTTTTAACCATATGTTAAAAAACGGACAGAAAGCCCTTGAGTCAGTTCTGACCCACAGCGCCCCTACAGACCAGAGAGACCCTGCGCCCCCGACCCCCAGGGCTGGAAATCTTCAGATGTGGACTTTGCTCATCTTTCTCCCACCACCTGCCTCATGGACTCAGAATTGCCCTCTCAGTTAATAGCACAACACTTAGCCACTACACCACCAGGGTTCCTTAACTATACCCTGTACAAGAGAACTTAAAAGTAAGTTACTATGAGTACATATTTAAAGTGAGGTCCCTAGGAGGTACAAATGGTTATTATCCTTGACTGCTAACCAAAAGGTTGGAAGTTCAAGTCCACCCAGAGGCACCTAGGCAGAAGGGCCTGGTGACTCGCTCCTTAAAATAATCGGCCACTAAGATCTTAAGTAAGGCCCTCATCACAATAGACTCATAGCTGAGCTTCCGTTGGTTTTCCAAGGCTGTAAGTCGCACGCAAGGAGGTTGCCTGGCTTTATTCCTTGGAGCCACTGTTGAGTTTAAATCACCAGAGAAGGAATTGTTTCTGGGTCAGCAGGGCAACTCCATTCCACATGGATGAGGCTACCGTCACGCCTAAGAAGTTGTGCTGTGATTCCAAAGGTATGCAGTTCCAGACCACCAGCTGCCCCACAGGAGAAGGCTGGGCAATCTCCTCCCGTGCAATTAACTGCCTCTGAAAACCTGCTGGAGGATCAGCTATGGGTCAGTTCCAACTCAACAGTACACAACACCACCACCAACATGGAACAGCCCTTCGCTGCACCCCGGGGGTGACCATCAGGTGGCACCAAGTGGACAGTAACTGTTCTTGTTTGGGGCTTCAATATGTGTATGTGTGGACAGTGCTAACAGCTGACCCTAACCTCCGATGGGCGCTCACAACCCATTTGCTGGCTTCCTGAAAATGTCGGCAATGCTTCTTGAACTCTCTATGACTTGTACTCATGGGACTTGGGATGTTGACCCCACAGGGTGAAATTGGTTCTTGGCAGGAGGGAGGGGCACAGAGGATTGTTCTTTTTGTATATGTAAAGCACAATTCTACAAAGATCACATAAACATAATATCTGTTATTAAAATTTCATGGTCGAGCGCTATTAAGAAGATAATTGTCTAAAAAGGCTCCGTTGGGGGTGGTAATTATTAAAAAGGTTATGTAGCAGTGATCCTCAGGTGTAGAAACAGGTCTTCTCCCCTAATCCATCACAGATTGATACTGATGTAAAATACAATAAAAATTAATGACTTGGAAAAATAAAATAGGAAAAGCAAAAATAATGCAATGACTCAAACGTAACCCCAAGTTTCTATCATTGGATTCAAGGGCTATGAAATTGCTCTAATTGCTATTTAAGAAGGCTGTGTCCTGGGATAGACCCCAGGTCCTGGTGCCCACCTCCATGGCATTCATCCTGTCCTGATCCTCCCCGACCCTGGTACTCAGGCCTGGTCCTAGGTCCCAGGAGGATGCCTTCAGGTTCACCCTTCTGCCACGCTTGCCACCTGTGAACCCTCTTCAAAGAGGCCTTGGGGCTCTCTGGGCTGTGATGTCAGGGGACTTGACAATGTCCATCTGACAGGTATTGGACAGGGAGGCCTTTTCAGGGCCCCACCGTCCCCTCAGAGTCCTCTCGGCATGGTCCTGCAGCTTCTGGTGGGGATCTTCACCTTCTTCCAGGGAGTCCTGACCTTGACCACCCTGCCCCCTTCCTATTCAATTAGCACTGAGACCTCTTCACACTGGCTAGGTTATGGGTGGGGGGTGGCAGGTGACTGAGGACAGGGACTCATTTCAGCCTGCTTTTGACCCTGAGACTCTCACCCTTTTCATCTGTGCTCTGCTCTGGGCACCAGCACCAAGAAGGATACTAGTTAGCTAGACCCTCCTCTCCCTAGGTCCACTTGTCCTCAGAACCCCTGTCCCCAGACCCACATGTCTCCAGACTAATCTGTTTTACAACCCACTTTCTTTTTTTTTTTTAAAAAAAACCCCTTTTTTTTTTTTTTTTTTATTTTGCTTACTTTTTAAAATTTTTTTTGTTCTTTTAAAAAATTATTATTTTTATTTCCATGAACATCTACAGAGATTTCCGAATTCCATTCATATTATTAATTTTAATGAAAGTTTACAGAGACTTTGGATTTCCAGTCATTCATTGTTGCACTTCTCTCCCTGTCCCACTCCTCTCCCCATAATTAACTCTTCTTGAAAAGTAAAATGAAAGTTCTTTTATTATTATACAATCCCTTCCCCTCCAAGCCCACTCCACTATGCAGCCTTCGTTCAGGATTCCCGTCATGACAATAATCCCTTATCATATATCCCTTTTAAACAGTTCTCTCCCTCATCTGTTTCCATGCAGTACACATAATTTATCCCATCTTTCTTAGTCTCGCCCTAACCCCGATGTCAGTCCTGTTTTACAGCAGTGACTCTATGCAGTATTTGTCTTTCTGTGACTGAGATATTTCACTCAGCATAATGTTCTCCAGGATCATCCATTTTGTATAATATTTCATGAGTTCCTTGTTTTTCAGTGCAGCGTAGTATTCCATTGTGTGAATATACCACAGCTTCTCTATCCATTTGTTTGTTGATGGACACTTCATGGTTTTGCGCTTTATCCCTAGGTCTGATCCACCTTGAGTTGATTTTTTTGTGTGGTGAGCAGTGTGTATTCTGCTTAAGCTTTCTGCAGGTAGCAGTCCGTTTTTGCCAGTCCATTTGATGAAGAGGCTGTCATTTCCCCATTTAATATGGGGTGTTTTTTTTCTTTGTTGAATATCAGTTGACCATAGATGTTGTTGTTAAGTGCCTTCAAGTCATAGATTATGCATAGCAACCCTATGAACGAAAGACCTGAACATTTGTATAACTTTCATCGTTTCTCCAAGTTCATAGAGTTTCTGGAGGCAAGCTATTTCAGAAGAGGATGCCACTTGTTTTAATTGGGGAGCTCCACCAAACACTGTCCACCATGGGGAACCATTATCGCATTTGACATATCAGTGTCACCGTGTTCAGCATCACAGCAACCACGAGTTACCGCTGTATAGCTAATGGACAGACCAGTAATATACCACTTAGAAGACTGTTTGACCAAAAACAATTAAAACAAGGCCTGAGGGTCGCAGATTAAAATCACCCACCTTTGGCTTGGTAACATAACTTTCTACCCACTAGGCCCACAGAGCTCTTTTGTTGTTGTTAAGTGCTGGTGAGTCGTAGACCACTCGTAACGACCCTATGAATGAAAGATCTGAACATTTGTATAACTTTCATCATTTCTCCATGTTCATAGAGTTTCTGGAGGCAAGCTGTTTCGGAAGTGGTTGCCACTCCTGCTAATTTCTGGGTTCTCAATTCTGTTCCATTCATCTATGTGCCTGTCATTGTACAGCTGTTTTGGTTATTACAACTGTGAAGTAGGTTTTGAGTGCTATGCCTCCCACTTCATTCTTGTTTTTCAGAAGTATTTTGCTTTTTTGAGGTCTCTTTCTTCTCCAAATAAACTTGCCAGTTGCCTTTTCTATCTCTTTGAAAAATGAATTGGGTATCTGTATTAGGATTGCATTAAGCATGTAGATTGCTTTTGGTCGTATTTTCATTTTCACACTATTGAGTCTTCCTATCCATGAACAGGGAACATATTTCTGTTTGTTTATACCTTTTATTGTTTCTCTCATAAGTGTTTTGCAGTTTTCTTTGTAAAGGTCTTTGTGTCTCTGTTAGGTTTATTCCCAAGTATCCCAATTTGTTGTTGGCTGTTGTAAATGGCATTGCTTTCTTATTTTCCTTCTCTGTGTTTTCTTTGTTACTGTAGAGGAATCCCACTGACTTTTGAATATTGATTTTGTCTCCTGCCACTCTACTAATTGATCTCCTATCTCTGACAGTTTTTTTGGTTGAGTCCTTGGGGTTTTCTGTGTACACTATCATATCATCTGCGTAAAGCAACAGTTTCACCATCTCTTTGCTGATGTCAATGCCTCTTATTTCCTGTATTTCCATATTGCCCTAACAAGTATTTCCAATACAGTACTGAATAGTGGTGACAGTGCAACCCACCTTCTTAATATCTGCCTGTCCCCAGCAACCAGTGCTCAGTGGCCATTCATAAGCAGGTGCTCATCTAAAGCAGTGCTCTGGGACATTAGACACAGTGACATTCGACCAGTGTGTAGTATTGTGCTTCAGTCCTCCGGTACCACAGCACAGTGGGTTCTGAATAGACCCTAAGCTGATGGCTCTTTGAGGGTTCAAGACCAATGACTTCAAATGGCGCTCTGAGAACTACCTCATCCAAACACATTTCAGCATTTTACTCACAGGTCAGTCACAAAAGAAAGCCATTTAAGATAATGCAAGACCACGGCTGTGTGTGCCCTGAACCGGAAACGAGCTGGTGTGATGGGCTGGTTAGCTCTCCTGTGGACGCCAGCCCTCATAAAGGGCTCCGTGGGAGCTCAGCTGAAAGCTGTTTGCAGCAGCTCCATTCAGCAGGTAGGAGATGACATTTTCCAATTGTTCACATAGTCGCAGGCCTGGAAGATATGCCGTACATGGTGCTAGGAGAGGAGGAACAGAGCCCCACCACAAAGAACTGGTTAAAAATTTAAAGCACTGTTTCCCTTCACCAGCTGGCTGGCATTAAGGCAATTTCCAGAATTTGCAGCCAGTCCCTCCCGCAGGGCAGAGAGATGAGTAGGCCGGGCAGAGCGGCGACACTACCCGGGGCCTGATGTGATACCCAACCGCTGCAGGAGTGGAGGAATGGACTGCAGAGGGGAAATAAAATGACCAGGTCGGAAGGAACAGTGGGCAGCCTATTCTGAACACATCGTCCTTACAAAGCCTTCAGAGGTTTCCTGAACGCAGCTGAAAGAACAGGGTGGGAAGGCGCGTGGGTAAGAGCTCCTGCCACTGGTGGGACCAGCCTGCAGTCAGTGGAGGTGGTGTTAGGCGGCAGCAGGGCCTGTTCCTCCGCACAGTAGAGCAGGCCCTGCCCATCCTCACAGCCATTGTTCCAGCTCCCGGTTACAGACCCTCATTGAAGGACTTTGCCTCTCTCACTGACTCTCTACCAAGCAGAATGTTCTTCTGCAGGGAGCTCTGATGGCCTAGTGGGAAGAAGCGACCCTGAAGGCACGCAATTCAAATGCACCAGCTTGCTCTTCGAGAGAAGGAAGGATGGGCGGTCTCCTCTCATGCGATTAAGAGCCTCTGAAAACCTGCTGGAGGGTCAGCTGTGGGTTGGTTCCCACTTGATGGTTCTCCTTTACGTTGCTCCTTTAGGAGGGAGCTCTGGTGGCCTTGTCCACAGTACTGCCATCCCAAAGGGGGCGCCTCTCTGGCAGGTGGGATCTACCAGCTATTGTGAGGGGAAAATGGGCTAACTTGACTTGAGTGATTTGCAGCCTGCCACAACCCTGCTGGGAGGTCTGTTCCAGCTTAATGGCAATGAGTAAGCGATTCCTTTAAGGAATCCTGGTGATGTAGTGTGCATTATGTGTTGTTGCTACTAACCAAAAGGTCATCAGTTCAAATCCACCTGCTGCTCCGTGTGAAAACCATGGGCAATTTCTTCCTGAAAATCTATAGAGCCTCAGAAAGTGGACGGAAGGTCACGGAGAGCCAGGATCTGCCTGAAGGCGTGTTTGGTTTATTATCCCCTCAAATGAATAAACAGCAGCAACAATGATAAGGAAACAAAGGTCCTCTGAAGCCCCTTCCACGCAGTCAGTCCAGCTGCTTTCAATATGCATCCCTCTCTCCCCTGAATTACATGTCACTTACCAAGCTTCCTTTTAATTCCTCATTTGCTCTAAAAGAAATGATTTGTATCGACTAGCAGTATAATCCAGGTATTTAGGAGCCCTCGCTCACCGCGGTGCTTAAATTGAGATATGTCTTGAGGTCCATATTTGTAAATCCCATTTCTGAGAAACAGTAATAAGTAAAGCAGAAGATTGAAATAGAATTTTTGTTAAAGGACTTTAGCAGGAAAGCCATTGTGTGTCAGTCCGATTGTATGGAAGAGAATGTGAGTTTACGTGGGGAAAGCCAGCTTACTGTGACCCAGCCTGCAGATGTGGACGCTGAGAGCAAGGGCCGCCTCTGGGAGACCCAGCTCTCCAGAAGACGGCATCTGCCCAGCTGGAAGGTGGGTGACTGAGTGACCTCACAAGGTTTGTTAGAAGCAAGACCTTGGAATGCTATCGAGAAATGTGTGTGTGTGTGTGTTGACATCCAGTCCTCGTCCTTTTGGAGGGCATAGTAGGTGACAATCACAGTGCTGCCGTCCACAGGCTGCACATTACAGGAACAGATGGCCTCGCTTTCCTCTTGCCATCCTGCCAACAACCCAACACTAAATGCACTACGCCACCAGGGCTCCATAGCCCAAAACTAACCCATTACTATAGAGTCCATCCCAACGTACAGTGCTGCTCCCTTGGGTTTCCAAGGCTGTAAATCCTACCGGAGGGGGAACTGTTGTTCTTTCTCCATCAGAGTAGCTGGCGGCTTCAAACTGATGGCCCTTTGGTTATTAGCAGGGCAACACATAATTCACTGTATCACCAGAGCTCATAGCAAATGCCAAAGTTCTTTTTCCCTCTGTTTTTGTGTACTGTCAAGTTGGTACTGATTCGTAGCCTACCCTCCAGTGGGTTTTTCGAGGCTGTAAATCACATGAGACGAGATTTAAGAGGCCGTAAATCATGTGAGAAGAAAGATGCTCCTCTGTAGAGCAGCTGATGGATTTGAACAGCCTGCCTTTGAGTTGGCAGCACAACTCCTTATCTATTTTGTAACCAGATATTCTGTAAGATTCTTTAAGTTCCTGGCCACTTGATTCCGACTCACGGAAGCCTCTTGTGTCTCACAGTAGAACTGTGTGCAGTCACATTGTTTTTGTTGTTGTTTACCGTCAAGTCAGAACTGACCCCTCGCAGACCCTCCAGGAGGTTTTCAGAGGCAGTTAATCACACAGGAGGAGACTGTCCATCCTTCTCCCATGGAGTAGCTGGTGGCCTCGAACCGCATGCCTTTGGTATTGCAGCACAGCTTTTTGCCACTATCAGTAGCTAATTCACATGTCAGAAGAAGAATTGATGCCTTGGAGTTATGGTTCTTTTTTTTATTAATATTTTTAAAAATTTATTTTATTTCCTTATTTTTTGTGTGTGTACCATCAAATCATATCTAACTGGTACAGGAGGAGATTGTTCCTCCTTCTCCAGCAGAGCATCCGGTGGATTCGAACCATGCATCTCTGAGATTGCAGTTGCAGCTTCTTGCCACTAAGCCACCAGAGCTCGTCTATTATTATTTTTGTGTGAGTGTACCGTCAAATCAGATCTGACTGGTACAGGAGGAGATTGTCCCTCCTTCCCCAGCAGAGCATCTGATGGATTCGAACTGTTGCGCCTCTGGGATTGTAGTTGCAGCTCCTTGCCACTAGGCCACCAGAACTCCCCATGAGTTATGGTTCTTAAGACAAGCATTGAATATACAGACCATGGACTGCCAAGAGAACAAATGGACTGTCCTGGAGAGGGTAAAGCCAAGTTGTTCCTTGGAGGCAAGGGTTTTGAAGCTCTGTCTCATATACTGTGGGCACAGAGGGACCAATCCTTGGAGAAGGACATCATGCTTGGAAGGGTGGAGGGACAGTGCGGGAGAGGAAGACCCCAGATTAGTCACGGGGGTGAAGGGGGTAAGTGTGTCTGAGTCAATGAGATTGGCTCAGAACAGGACAGGGTTCAGAGCTATTGTACATAGAGTCACTGTGAGCCACAGGCAACTCAATAGCACGTAACAACGTCGACAGTTCAGATGAAGATCACCAGGCCTTTCTTCTGCGGCACCTCTGGGTACACGCAATCATCTAACTTAGTTAACAGCCATGTGTGGACCGTTTGGACCTCCCAGGGCCTCCTTCACGTGGACAGAACCTTACATATCCCCGGGCTTGGTGTCCTTCACTTGCACTGATCATCCCGGCTCATCCGCATTGCAGCATCCATCAGAATTTAGTCTGTGTCATTGAGTCCGATTTTTCCATCAGACCAAGGACTGAGCTGGGCTTGCACATGGGTTGCTGATGGGGTTACATCATTCATTCCTGTGTTGAAAGTTTCAATTATCTTGCTTTTAACAATATAAATGTGTCTAAGTGGTTTCCATAGTGATTTCCGTCTGGAAGGCTGTCTTGTCTGTACAAAGGAAGAGTGAGAACCCTGGGGTGCGGTATCCAGGTTTAGTGGGATCCTTCCACAATTAGGGGCCACTGTACAGAAAGTCAGTTGGGGCAACTGGGTTGGTCCCGGTAAGATTGGCTCAGGATGGGGCAGGGCTCGGAGCTGTTGTGCATAGGGTCACAATGAGTTACAGTGAACTGATGACACTTAACACCAACCTTAGAAAGAGATTAGATGTCAAGGTGAGGCCGTGGAGGGAGCTCATGGAAGTAAGGGTACCTGGAGCTTCAGGTAAAGCCGGCTGACCCCAGCTGGTGACCGTGGGAGACAGTGGTGGTTCAGGTGGATAGCACCCACTCCCATGAAGGAGAGGGTCAGCGGAAGACTGACACTGTGACTCCACCAGCAGGTCAAACACAGCCGAGTGAGGATGGCGGGACCGGGCAGCGTTCTGGTCTGTAGGGTCACTAGGAGTCTGACTTCTCACGCCAGCAACATCGAGGAGACCCAGGTTCACGTCCCAGCCTAGGTACCTCACGCATAGCCTCCACTCTGCAGTCTGCAGAGACTTGTGTATTTCTCTGATGTGGAACAGATTTCAGCAGATTAACAGAGACTAGGAAGAAAGGTCTGGTTTCTGAAAATCATCCCCGGGAAAATGGATCACAGCACAATAGTTGATCTGCAGCTGACCCTGGGGATAGGGCAAGGCCAGGCCATGAAGTCCTTTTATTCCTTGTCTTATGCATGTGATCACCATACTAGGGATACACTGGACTGGGGGGCCAGTGGTTGAAGAGATGGACATCCAAGCCAGCAGCAGGGAGTGAATGACCAATGCTGGCACTGGCCCTGACCTAAGTTTGTCATTCTAAGTTTGCATGGTCTAGATTGGCACTTTGTGTCTACCTGGAGTTCCTTTGGAAGAGAGGCCTGGTAATCTTTGGAGAGGCCCCAGGCTTGAACATCTCTGGTGCACAGTTCCAGTCTGCACGATGGGGCCACTGTGACTCAGACTCTACTCAGAGGTGGTGTCGTCAGGTCACACTGTACCCTGCTGTGAACACAAAATGTGATGCTTAGTCCTGTGGAGAAAGTGGGGAGGGACAGTGGCCTTGGGCGCTCCTCCGTCAGGCTGACCGATCCTTGTCCCCCCAGGTGTGGCTCTGTGGTGGCAGCATGGAGGTCCTGCCCTGCTCCCGGGTGGCCCACATCGAGCGGAAGAAGAAGCCGTACAACAGCAACATCGGCTTCTACACCAAGAGGAATGCTCTGCGCGTGGCTGAAGTCTGGATGGACGACTACAAGTCCCACGTGTACATAGCGTGGAACCTGCCGCTGGAGGTACAGCTACCTGCCCTCCCCCAGCCCCAGCCCTGCCCCCTGGAAGAGAGAGCCTTCCTGTTTCAGGGGTGCTTCTCAGAGAAACTGTTGCTCATACTTGCTGTTTTAGGGGTCTCTGGAGAAACAAAACCAAGGAGAAAGACAGACAGTTGTTAAGATAGCTAGGTAGATAGATTTCTGATGGATACTAGGTAGATTGACAGATGATACATATGTTAGCTAGACAGATGATATGTAGATATTATGAAGATGCCTACCCACCTTGGAAATAGTGTAGGTTCGTGGCAGTAAAGTGAGTATCGTGAACATCACAATCAGATGAGTCATGTCAATTTGTTTATTTCTTTCTTTCTCCCTGCATAGAAAATTATGTTTGCACTCTGCTATAATCAGATAGGAGCCCTGGTGGTGTAGTAGGTTAAATGTTGAGCTGCTAACCAAAAGGTCAGTGGTTCAAACCCACCAGCTACTCCCCAGGAGAATCATGGGCATTCTGATTGCAGGCTCAGAAACCCAATGGAAGGTCACCATGGGTTGTAATCAACCCAACACGATGGATTTGGGGGCTGGTTGGGGGGGCGCTTGTAGTCTATTAAGTGAGCAATTGCATTAGGGAAAAGTCTGACATGCTGCAGGAATAAACGGAATGGGATACAGATATGCATAGGGAGCCCGTGCTATTGGAGAAAAGACCTTAGGAAATTTGCTTGACACAGATCTGGCCTCCACAAACCTTCCTTGTCTTTAAAAAGATAGATAGATAGATAGATAGATAGATAGATAGATAGATAGATAGATAGATAGATAGATAGATAGATAGATAGAAAG
>NW_006399830.1:7470811-7480587 GCF_000299155.1 Elephantulus edwardii | reverse complement strand
AGGAAGGAAGGAAGGAAGGAAGGAAGGAAGGAAGGAAGGAAGGAAGGAAGGAAGAAGTGCCAGTAAATAAAGTCATCCTACACACACTCTTACTTCAAAGGATTGGCTTCTGAGGTTGTGGGGATGTCAAGACCAGAAACCATAGGTCGTGCTGCAGACAGGAGACCCCTGGAGGCTTCAGTAGGTCAGGACAAGGGAAGCTTGCAGAGTCTAGATAGAGAGTGATTTCTCCCACAACATGAGTCTCTGTTATGAAGGTGTAGGCAGGCCACACCCTCAAGAAGCCCCCTTTCCAGTGACTGGTTGATGATATTTCAGAAGACAATCATGTTACATGGTCTTATAGAACAGTAATGTCTCTAGAATTGCACCAAACCACTGGGGATAGTAGCTTAACCAAATGGACACATTCAGTGACTCATCTCATGCAACAGAATCCCAGCTGCTTTGGGAAGGCGTTCACAGACCCCGGGTTTTAGAAGCCCTGCTGTACTTATATGGGGATTAGCACAATGGAAATCCCTAAATCCATTGGCTGAGACGAGAAGGCTGCTGTGTTGATCTCTCTCTGACTGCTTCGGTCCACTGACTCCGCTCTTGGACACACACATGCCCAGAACAATCTTACCCAGAGTCGTGGCATCAGGTTGCGACATCACCTCCCACCGTGTTCCCTGTTTCAGGGTGCCACTGCCCTGTGACAGGCCCAGCGTTCACCAAATCCATTGTTTACCTGCATCTTCAGCTCTGCCTCCTGCTCTGCTTGGAATCTGGCCAAGAAAAAGGTCCTGGATACTCCAGCCCCACTGGGCTTTGAACCCCTGTCTGCCACCCTGTAGCTATGAGATCTTGAACAAATCTATGCCTCTATTGGATTAGTTCCTTTCAATATAAAACAAGAAGATCTTCTTTCTCATATGGTGATTAAGGGAACGAACTGGATTTAAGACACAGGACGTGCTCAGGGTACTGAATGGCCCTGGCAGCAGGCGTGCCATCCACTTCCTAAACAACATGCCTCTGGAAACTCTGTGAACTTTGATAAATGTCGATAGTTGTAGAGGGGCTTCAGGCCTTTTGTTCATAGGGTCGCTGTGAGTCATGCTCAACTCGAAGGCAATCAACAACAACAACATGCCCAGTAATGTTGGTGAATGTTGTTAATTTAATCACGTTATGATGAGCTGGACTTTTCTCCACAGCCACAGCTTCCCCAGGAGTCCTTGAGTCGGGCCAAGTGAGTGAACCGAATTGATCCCCACTGAGAGTCGGCAGCCCTTTTGTTTCAGGAGGCTGGAGCTTAGTACAACATAATTGCAATTGAATGTGTACAAATTTTATGAGTAATGAGGACAAAAGTAAAAATGTCCTATACTTGTGAGGATTTTTTAAAATACTTTTTGAATAATTGAACATCACTTATGCCACGTAACACTTCATAGTTGTTAAAATCTAAGTGCTTTTACAAGGAAACTGGGACAGAGACTGCAACTGTGGGCTCAGGCATGGCTCCTATAGTGAGGGTGGCTCAGGGCCAGGCAACACTTACTTCTATTGTACATAATGTTGTGGTGAGTTGGAGACAACTTGATGGTACCCAGTAGCAGGAACAACATCCCATAGCATCATCTCATAGCATCCCATGCACAACGGCTCAAAGCCTTGCCTGGGCCTGGGCCATCTCACAACTACCCCTGTGCTTCACCCCATTGTGGTAATAACTGTGCCAGTCCATGCCCTTGAGGATCTTCCTCTCCTTCTCTGACCACCTACTTTTCTCCCCAGCACCTCCTGGCAACACGCCCACAGCATGTGAGATGAACTTTCACCATCTTTGCTGCTAAGGAGCAACTTGACTGCACTTTCTCAGCATCAGTTCTCTGGTCTTCTTTACTCATTGTCCAGCTTGCCTGCGCATATAAACAAATGAAAATGCCTCGGCTTGTGTCTGGTGCACTGGAGTCTTTAATTTGGTATCCTTGCTCTTTAACACTTGAAAGAGGTCCCTGACAACAGCTTCGCTCAACGCAGCACACCTTTTGCTCCCTTCACTGCTGCTCCCGTGGGAGTTCATTGCATAACCGAGTAAAATTAAATCCTTAACGCCAGTCTTTTCTCCATTCATCGTAGTGTTCAGTGAGGTCAGTAGAAAACATTTACTATCATTTCTGAGGCAAATGATGGAACTGACAGCTAAATCCCCCACCTCCAGCCAGTACCTTGCCCATCCCTGCAGACAAGCTCCTGATGCCTCATCCACGCATGCTTTTCTTTTTTTAAAAAAAGTGGCCATTTTCATCAGTCAGGTGAAATATATTAAGAGAAAAGAGTTAGAATGGCTTTTTAGGTTTGCCTTTGAATTTTAATGTCTGGACGAGACCTTTGGAAACGCAGATTGACGGCCCATCCTTGATGAAATGATTTGAGCTCTTCTTCTGAATGCTGCTTGGTTCCAGAGAGACCATCCCACCCGCTCCACTAATCCAGGGCCGGCTTGTGGCTGAGCCTGCGGGGTCGTATTTCAGATACTTTATTTTTCCCTGTCAGCACACAGCAGCCCATTACAGGTTCATTTCTGTAAAAGCAGAGTGAATTATTCATTAGAACATCATTACAAGCTTTGCGATGGAAAATTATTTTCGCTTCGGCAATATAATGAACTTCGCAGAGAGGCAACAAAAGAGGGAGGTCACACACGTAGACAGACAGACGGAGGTGGGGATAGGAGCTTACTGCCTGTCTCAGTCAAGGGACCCCGGTAAGACCTGGCTCGGCGGGAATGGGGGAGAAGGCAGGCGTGGCAGAGGGCATCCGGCATCTGTCCCGGGACCCTTCCACATAGTGGTGAGGTCAGCAGTGTGGAGCAGGGATTCAGGGGCGTGTGCTCATAACTGCATGGGATCCTCCCAAATCAAACCCACTGCTGACGAGTAAATGCCACCTCGTGGCAACCTTCCCTTGGGAAGTAAATCCTTGAGGCTGTAAATCTTTACAAGAGGAGACGGCCTGTCTTTCACCAGAGGAGTGGCTGGAAGATTCAAACTGCTGACGTTCCGTTGGCAGCCTGACACAGTACCCACTACCGCTCTAGGGTTCCTTCTGGGCAGATTCGAGAGGACTCAAGCTGCCGTAGGGTCAGCTGTGTCTCATGGGGACCAGATTACAGCACAATGAAACACTGCCCAGCCCTGTGCCCGCATCACAATGTTCAAGTCCGTCATTTCTGCCACTGAGGGTCCCCAGAACCCTCCCACCTTCCTGCATCACAGAGGACAACCCCCTGTTATGACCCATGAGGTTTTCTTTGACTTACTCTTGGGAGTCGATCACCAGGCCTTTCTTCCTAGTCTGTTTTGATCTGGAAACTCCACTGAAACCTGTCAATAAGTGATCATGCTGATGTCTGAAAGACTAGAGATGTAGCATCTAACATCACAGTGATAAATAAGCCACCACAGTAAGTGACACACTGACCATCAGGTGGTCAGACAACTGCCAACTGATGTCCAGAGGGCTGAGCACCTTCCCCTGCTCCAGCTTTTAGCGTGGGTGACTCTGATTTGAAGGAAATTGGGATCCTGATGCTAAGGTTTTTCACACACACACATACACACATACACACACACACACATACACACACACCCCTCTATTTATGAAAATTTTTTTTACAAGAAATAGAATTTTAATTTAAAATTAAAACAAACATAAATATGTTACTGTTGGAAAACACAGCTTATTTATGAAATTTTATCTCATGAAACCAAGCCAAATAGATTAGAAATACTCTACATTAGCATCCAACCAGTAGGGAGCACTGAATGTCTCCTCATTCACTTGGATGAACCTGCTGGTAATTCAGACATCAGTGGCATAGATTCCAACATCGCAGCAACATTTATGTCACCAGAGTAGGACAGAGGGACATAAGAGTGGGTAGACAGAAGGACAGAGGGCTAGTGGAGATGATTCAAGCTGATATCCTTAAGCCTCAGAGTAAGCCTCCCACGAAAGCCTCGGATCCTCTTTTTCTCGGAGCTCCCTACAGATGGCACCCCACCCTCGCTAACTGCTTGCTTCTCTTTCCCTCTAGAACCCAGGAATCGACATTGGTGATGTCTCTGAAAGAAGAGCATTAAGGAAAAGCTTAAAGTGCAAGAACTTTCAGTGGTATCTGGACCACGTCTACCCAGAAATGAGAAGATACAATAACACCATTGCTTATGGGGAGGTAATGAAGCATGAGGCTCTGAGTTCGCTGTCCAGGGTGCTGATTGGCTTGCCAAGGGAGGAGACAACAGAGTGGGTCACACATTCATCCATCAGGTTAGGGGCTCTTCCAGGGCTCTCTTAGGTGGAAGAGGAGACATGGGATGCCCGTGACCAGGGGTCAGGGACCAATGCTGGTGCAGTCACTCTCCCTGGGCCAGAGTGAGCTGTGACTTCACTGTGGAACATTTTGATTTTGTGGTCTTCCGGGAGTTGTGGTGGTACACTGATTTAGCTATTAACCAAGAATTTGGCAGTTCAGAATCGGCCTGCTGCTACGCACGGGATACGACGAGGCTGTCGGTTTCCGTAAGATTACAGTCTAGGAAGCACTTTGGACAGTTCCCCTCTGTCCTGAAGGGTCACTAGGAGTTGAAACTGACTCAGCAGTGTTAGGTTTGCTTGGGGACATGTACATGGAGACTTGTGCCATCACTGGGGTCTATAGTTGGGGCTCAGATAGACTTCCTTTTTTTATTTGTTTATTTTATTATTACTTTTAATGAAAGTTTACAGAGACTTTAGATTTCCAGTCATTCATTGTTGCACTTTTCTCCCTGCCCAACCTCCCTCCCAGTTCACTCTTCTCTTTGAAAAGTAAAAGAAAAATTCTTTCATTGTTATACAATCCCTCCCTCCAAGTCCACTCCACTATGCAACCTTCATTCTGGACTCCTGTCATGACAATAATACCTAATCCTATATCCCTTTTAAACAGTTCTCTCCCTCATCTGTTTCAATGCAGTATACTTAATTTATCCCATCTTTCTCAGTCTCCCCCCAACCCCGATGTCAGTCCTGTTTTATAACAGTGACACTATGCAGTATTTGTCTTTTTGTGATTGAGATACTTCATTCAGCATAATGTCCTCCAGGGTCACCCATTTTGTATAATTTTCATGAGTTCCTTATTTTACAATGCAGCATAGTATTCCATTGTGTGACTATACCACAGCTTCTCTAGCCATTCGTTTGTTGATGGGCACTTGGTTTGTTTCCAACTCTTTGCTGCTGTGAACAAAGCTGAGATAAACATAGGTCTGCATCAGATAGGCTTCTTCGGTGAACTTCTAGGTCCTCATTTCTCGACACCAGGTCATGGAACGATGTCTGGCAGAGAAAACATTGAAGTGATCATCTCCAATTTCCTATGATAAGATAATACACCCCTCTGAAACATTAAAGCCCGCTGATTGCAAATAATAACAATCTTAGAAAGTATTGATAACACAGTTATTGTTGAGTACTTTCTACTGACCCAGCATCTGTGGTACCACTGGGATGAGTGCCACCCAGTGTGACAGCTCTTGGTGTCACTGACCCCGCATGGACCTCCTCCTGTGCAGACCTGGGAGGACTCTTCGGAATGTTGTGACCAGTTTTAATTACAGAATACTATGTAATATCGGGAGCTGTAAATTATTGAAGTGGAATGTTTCTCAGATTCTGTGAATACTAACAAAAGCTTGTTTTGTGAAATCTATAGATTGAAGCACAACATCAGTAGTTAGAACATTCTTTGTGGCTGTGCGGAATACTTTATGGCTTTTTCTCCTGCTCCTTTAATAAATTCTTCATTCTTAAAACAGTGACGTAGGTCCACAAATACCAGTTACCACAAAGTTGTGGCCTCACCACCAGAACATTTGCCAAAATCAGCAACCGTATGTATATATATGAACACCAGCAGCAATGAAAACAGCAGCGAGTGTCTTTAGTGCTTACAGATGAAACCACGTGGTGGGGAACACCCTTGCGATTGGGTGATGAGGACCTCCCAGGCCGGAGCGCATTAGAAGGCTCAAAGGCGACTGGCAAAGCCTTGAAGATACTTGGATGCTGTGTACATAGGTCTTTGTGAGGCAGCCTTTGAGTAGATGAGCCCTGCTGTGGTCGTCCGGTAGGTCCTCCCTCTGACCCAGGTTCCTAGGCTGTGAACTGCACGGGAGGAAAGTGCCTGCATCTCCCCCTCCGAGTGGCTGGTGCGTTGGAACTGCCCAGGAACTGCAGCTGGATCAACAGTGCAGCTCACTGTGGAGACACCTTTTTTGGGGGGGGTGGGGGGAGAGAAAAATGTATATTTAGAATTAGCCCGCTGGACTCAGTTTAGATGATCCCAATTTTGTTGGCAGCATCCAAAGCATCATAGTCAGGAGCGAGTCGAACATAGGCCTTCTTCTCCCCATCAGGCCTAATCAAAGTGTTGACCTTAGCCACATCAGTGTCACAGAGCTTCTTTATAGTTTGTTTAATTTGGTGCTTGTTGGCCTTGACATCCACAATGAACACAAGTGTGTTGTTATCTTCTATCTTCTTCATAGCTGACTCAGTGGTCAGGGGAAACTTGATTATGACATAGTGGTCAAGCTTGTTTCTCCTGGGGGCGCTCTTCCGGGGGTATTTGGGCTGCCTTCGGAGTCTTAGCATCTTAGGCCGCCAGAAGGTGGGTGATGTGCGGATCTTCTTTTTTTTTTTGGCTGTGGACGCCCTTCAGGACTGCCTTCTTGGCCTTTAACACCTTTACTTTGGCTTCAGTTTTGGGAGGGGCAGGGGCTTCCTTCTTCGCTTTCGGCGCCATCTTTGTAACTGGAGATGCCTTCTTATAAATCACAGAGATATATTTGTTAAAACGTTTTTATAAACATCATTTTGGTGTCACTTATGCCCCCTCTAGTGACAGCATGCGCTGCCAGATATGACTCTCAGGTGCTTCTCGTGGGCTCATCCATTCTGCCTTCACCCTGCGAGGTGTCGGTGTGTTCCCATCCCCGTTACACTGAGGAAGAGGCCGAGTCCCCAACACAGTGACTTGCCCGTTAGTGAATTCCATGGGGCCAGGACTGGGGCCAGGCGTCCCAACTTCAGAGAGAACATGGACCTTTGATAGATGCCGTTTGACACTGTGTGTGTGTGTGTGTGTGTGTGTGTGTGTGTGTGTGTGTACACGCATTTGTGTACATGGACACCCGCCTTACCAGACATGGAGCCAGGACATAGGTTTTCTGCCTCCAGTGTGTATGCACAGAGAGACCCAGTGTGTTAGGTGTCAGCAGACTGGTAGGTTAGTGGTTTAAATCTGCCTAGAAAGCCTCAGGCCAAAGATAAGCACTTTTCTCTCATAAAAATTTACAGCCTCAGAAACCCAGTAGAGGGTCGTTATGAGTTAGAATTGACTCCACAGCAGTGAATAGATACACAGACAGATCTATAGATAGAGATGGGCTATCCAAACCTATTACCCCCAAGTTGAATTCTGACCCATAGTGACCCCTGAGGGCAGAGCAGAACTGCCTCCTGGGGTGTCCAAGGCTGCCCATCTTGGTCAAAGCAGAGTGCCTCTTTTTTCTCCAATGGGAAATATCTCTCTCTATAGCTCTCTATAGCTGTCAGTTCGCTGTACTGCCGTAACTGAGTGCCGTGACGCTGAAAAGCTGTACCACCAGTGAGTTAGATCCCAACGAGGTCACCTGGGGTGGACAGGTTTTAGTAGAGCTCCCAGATAAGACGGACTAGGAAGTAGATTAGATCACCTTCCGCTTGTGAAACAGCCGACCTCCCGAAACCCTGTGGAGAAGAGAAGAATATAGATACAGTGTTAGAGGTAGAACCCAGATGGGAAGTCAAGTCAGAATTGGCACAGTGACTGCAGCAATGGCTGTGAGTGTGTCAGAGATGATGAGGATGGCACAGGATGGGACAGGGTTCAGATCTGTTGTTCCCAGGGTCGCCATGAGTCAGATTCTACTCAAGGACACCTAACAACAACAACATCCATATGGATGAAAACACACACGTGCAAGCAATTGCCACCTGTCACCCCACGTGTGTGAGAGTAGAACCGCCTCCAGAGGGTCTGCCAGGTGCAGGGTTTTGAAAGCATATCACCAGGACTTTCTTCTGAAGCCCCTCTAGGTAGACTTGAACCGCTAACCTTTCCTTTAGCAACCAAAGCACTTTAGCTTCCCAAGGCCTCCACATATGTCTATGTTAATAGATTGATTTCCTCTTAAACTAAAGCTGTGTTGTTCTTACTGCCTTACAATTGACATTTTCACTTAATAACACAGAGAGAACATTTTCCTGTGTCATCAAGTATTTCTGTGCAGCATTGTAGATGCAAATGCCTGCATCTTTTGTGTGTGCCCTGCTTTGCTTGAAAAGGCAAACATTTCTGTTGTTGTCAGTTTGAAAATCTCATTCCTGCCCCAGCTGAGAACTCCCTTCCATCTAGCTTTCGGTTCATCAGCTTTATGTCCTCCTTGGGCACAGTTTTAAGGAACCCTGGCGACAAAGCGCATCCGCTCACAATAGCCTGTCACCAGTTGTGGCCCCTCTCGGCTCCCTTTCCCTCACTGATAAAATGTGAGGATGAAAGCACAAGATTGTCTGAGAGTGAGGCGTGATCCCCAGAAATCTCAGACAGTCCTGGAAAAACCACGTTAGTTAGCAGTTACAGCTACCTTGTCTTCATCTAATAAGAGCACTCCTTACTTTTTTGGTTTTATCAAAGTGAGACCAGAGTCCCTGGGGGTTGAGACAGTTGAGAGCTTGATGATTCTAGCCGACCCAGAGGAGGCTCAGAAGAAAGGCCTGGCGCTCTCTCTACTCCTCGACATTCACAACCTTGAAAACACCACAGAGCTGCTCTGTCAACTCCGCAGCAGCTAGCCATGACATTATTTCAGGGGGTTATGGGAGGAAGGCCAGACAGAAAGGAAGCATTCAAAAAATGATGAGCAGTGAATGGATTATTCATAAGACAATTGAGTCAATTACTTAGCTCTCCAGGAAGGAAATAAATTTGGATTCTTACAGCTCAATATATACCAAAATCTATTTCAAACAGACATACAGCATTAGGTGAAATCGTAAGGAAATGGGGAAGAATCCGGTCTCTGAATGAGGCGGGGATTTCTGAGAATGAGGCCTTGGAAGGAGAAGCAGGGGATGGATGTGTGGTCAGAGACCAAAAATATTCAAAATTCTGTACATCAGCTGACCATAGAAATAATACATAAGCCAGAAATGCACATGCCACGAATAGTACAGATAAAGGGATGATTCCATTAATATCTGATGGGCTCTAACTAATTTAAATTAAGAAATCAAAAGCACTAGTATCTTGCTGGAAACAAAATAGGTAAAGTACTAGGAAGGTCCGGTCCGTTAACATCAGAATGCTGCTATTCAGTGCCCTCGAATGGACTCCGACCTACAGTGACACTGTGACCAGTGGATTGAGACCTGGCCCGTGTGACCAGTGGACTGAGGCCTTGGCCTGTGTGACCAGGGGACTGAGGCCTTGGCCCGTGTGACCAGTGGACTGAGACCTTGGCCCGTGTGACCAGTGGATTGAGATCTGGCCCGTGTGACCAGTGGACTGAGACCTTGGCCCGTGTGACCAGTGGACTGAGACCTTGGCCCGTGTGACCAGTGGACTGAGGCCTTGGCCCGTGTGACCAGTGGACTGAGGCCTTGGCCCGTGTGACCAGTGGACTGAGGCCTTGGCC
>NW_006399830.1:7434928-7470581 GCF_000299155.1 Elephantulus edwardii | reverse complement strand
CCTTGGCCCGTGTGACCAGTGGACTGAGGCCTTGGCCCGTGTGACCAGTGGACTGAGGCCTTGGCCCGTGTGACCAGTGGACTGAGGCCTTGGCCTGTGCTGTGCACCCTCTCAATCCCTGCAGCACTCGAGTCCACGGTCACAGCCACTCTGTGAAGCCGTCTCACTGATCTCTGCCTTCTTTTCGCTGATCCTATGCTTTCCTAGCGTGACGTCTTCTCCCAAGGACTGGCCCCTTTTGACAACATCCCCAAAGTATATGAGGCAAAGTTTTGCCGTTCTTACCTCTAGGGAAAACCTTGGCTGTGCTTCCTCTGACACAGACTTGTGTGTTCCTTGGGCAGTCCAAATGACAGTCAAGACTTTGGTCAACACCACAATTGAAAAGCATCAATTCTCTTTCAGTTTTCCTTATTTATTGTTCTGCTTTCACATACAAACGAAAGAACTGAAAGTACCATGACTTGTGTCAGGTGCTTCTTGGTCTTTAAACTGACATCCTTCCTTTTTAACAGAAGAAATACAAGTTATTTTTAAAAAATGTATCATTTGATGGGAAGCTGAGTTTGTTAATTGGTCACTCGAATCAAACCCCCCCCAAAAAAAGAAAATATAAAACACTTAAATATGTTTCAGAGCTAAAGAAATCACAATCCTTGTTCTTTTTCCCTACCTCCCTGTGAAATGAATGCTTTGACTTCCTCCACGGTCCTGGTGATGGAATCCATAAAGTATAGCACTGCTAACTGAAAGGTTAGTGGTTCAAATTCCCAGCTGTTCTGCAGGAGAAAGATGGGGGGGGGGGGAACAAAGCAACATTTCGTTGTTGTTTCTTGTCTTACCAAGTGACTCTATGTTTATTTTTGGACTATATGTTAATTCAGTGGCTGGAGCAGTGGGATCACATACAGCAGAATTTGTCAGGATGGTGTGAGGTCAGGGAGTGTCCCTTTCTGTCCACTGGACAGCTGTAAGATGCAGCTGCCTAGTCGACACTTAACTAACTAATGGTTCTTTGGCTGGCCACGTTGTCCTCATATGAAAAACGGTTATCAGAGTGTGCAAATGGGAACCAGCTTTCCTGGAAGCAATTTAAAGTGCAGGTATTAACAGACTTACTGATAGTCATAGATAGTCATACTTTCATCTCCACCCTTATCCTCAGCAAATTCCTTAAAGTGGGGACAGAGATCTCAGAGTGAAATTGTTCATCTCAGTGATTTTTCTGAGAGAGGGAGCAAAACTTTATCTTGAAGGGAAATAGTCAATGGTAGCAGGGTGTATTTTCATCACAGTTTGAAAGATTTTGCTAGATAGATACATAGGTATTATCTATAGATACTTTAAAAACATTAATATCTGCAGGCATTACAAAATGTATAGAGAGACACAGAGATTCATTGATTTATTTCAAGGAAATGGCTCACGTAAAGGTGGTCAAGTTCGAGTCTGTGGGTCAGACCTCAGGAGTGACGCATCTAAGGAGGCTAATGAGTCCGAGTCATCGGCCAGCAGTGTCCAGGAAGCTTGTGGACTGTGGCCATGTCTGAGAAGCATCTCAGGCTGCAGGCTTCAGAGGCTGAGAAGTCCAAGGTCAAGTTGTTAGGAAGTCATAAGCCAGATGAAGAATCAGGTAAAGAAAGCTCATTTGCATGGCTGAAATGACATGTATTCAGTGTTGGTCATGCCTTGGGGAGGGGCTTCCCAGTGGACCAGGCTGATCCTGTCTTTACACAACCTCCTCTAATCCCAACTCATCCACATCAGAAACATCACAACACAAAACAGGTACATGTCACTGCGGGTCCTGGCCAGGTGCACCCAGGATTAACCATCACTGAGGCATGCGGTTCATGCTAATGGGGGGGCATATTTTGGAAAGGGTCACTGAGAATGGTTGCACAGCTTGAAGTATGTAATCCTTGTCACTGAATTATACCTGTCCAAATTGTTGAATTGGCAAATGACTTCTTAGATATTCTTAATACAGTAATTAAAAAGCAGCATACTGTATGAGGAAAAGAATGAAAAGGCAGGTGAGATAACATGAGGAAACAGATAATTGCTAGAGTTATCTCTGAGCAGTGGGAATGCAGGCAGGTTTGTATGGGGACCTTGTTTTTCCCATTTTCCATTATTATGTGATTATGTTGTTGTTGATTGCCATCAAATTGAGCACAACTCATCGCGACTCTGTGAACAAAAGACCTGAAGCCTTTCTATAACTATCATCATTTATCAAAGTTCATAGAGTTTCCAGAGGCTTGTTGTTTAGGAAGTGGATGCCACTCCTGCTTCCAAACCTGTCTTAAACTGGGAGCTCCACCAAACACTGTCCACCATGGGTAATGTTACAGCTTTTGACACCCCAGTGGCACAAGGTTCAGCATCACAGCAACCCCAGGTTACCTCAGTACAGCATATTGACAGAAGAGTGCTGTACCACTTAGAAGAATGTTCCTCCAAAAGATAATAACAGCTGACTTTTAAATCTAAAGGCCCTCCCGAGGTCTTGTTGACGCTAAATATGAGGCTTAAATAAAAACAACCAATATAGTATATTTTTGTTGTTATGTGTGGTTGTCTCATCTGTGACATATAGTGACCCTACATGCAGCAGCTCTGAGCCCTTCCCTCTCCTGAGCCAGTCTCACTAATTCTGACACACCGACATCCATTGCCCCAGATACTGTATCAATCCATCTCATCTGGGGTCTCCCTCTCCTGAGCTGTTCCTCCACCCTTCCAATAATTTTATAGGCAGGAAAAAATGGTTACAGGAAGAAAGACTGGAAAATGCTAGAAGATGGTGAGGCTCACTGCACAGCTGATCAGGTTGTACACTGCACAACTGGAAGGCCACAGCACATCCCTGCAGTGTAGTCGAGGCCACTGGAGCGGGGCAGTGAGTAGCTTGGGAGGTGGTCAACTCATCTGACTTTTCAAAAAGGGAACATGTTTTGTTTCTTGTTTTCTTTGCAGACTTTTCTAATTTTTTATAAATAACAAATTTAATGTACTTTATGTTCTATAGAAAATGTAACAAAACAAACAGTTCATTCCACCTCCCAGTTCCCAGATAGAACCAATGTGAATAGTGTCGGGAGTTGACTTCTGTTCCTCCTCATCTGTCTGCCTGTGGTTCCTCTCTGTATACAATCTGCATGCTGAGTTTTCACTTACAGTTCTGTTTGAGAAACTGTCCCCAGGTGAACAAGTCTGATGGTTTCCACTTTGTGCTTTTTTCTTGACTTTTAATTAGTTTGAGGGGGTTTTCGGGTGTTTGGAGGTTTGCGTTGTTTGAGTTTTGGAGTTTTGTGTTTTCTTGGAAAACATGCTTTAGTCTCGTGAGTTAATTGTAGGCACATTATACTTGAGTATGTTATGATTACAGCTAATTAAAAAGAAATCAATAACCTCTCAGCCTTGATGTGTCAAAATCAAGGGCCAAGAGGGTGTAGCACGAGGACTTTCCATGTCAGCAAGTGAGGATGTTTAGACCACAGCGGTTACATGTGCTCACAACATTTTCCCGTAACAGTAAGCACACGTCATCTTTTGTAAAAACTTGGTAGGAAGGTAGATGCCCGAGTGGCACAGAGCTTGAGCACTCGCAGCTAGCTATAAAGTCAGTGGTTCAAGCTCAGCAGGCACTTCACCAGAGAAAGGTGGGGCAGTCTGCTTCGGTGAAGATTGGTGCCCTGGGAGACCCTGTGGGGCCGTTTTACTCTGTTCTCCAGGGTCACTAACCAAGTGAGTTAGAGTCCACTTGCGGCAGTGAATTAGTGTCTCATCCTTCTCTGGGAGGTGGCTGGTGGATCTGATCCAAGCACCTTTAGTGTTTTAATCATTGTGGCACCAGGTGCCCTCCAGCGGGTGATGTTCTGAGGTGTCACTGAGTCGCCGAGGACGCATCGTAGCCCTACGACCTTACATCGGAGCCCTGCCCTCTGCTGCACCGTTGCCATTGTCTCCTCAGGCTTGAGCCACTGTTACAGTCACTGTCAGTCCAGCCATTGGGAGTGTGCCTCTCCGGATTCCTAGAAACAGCAATACCAGAGTTAAGACAACCAATAAGAAATGATAAATGATTCAACTTTCATGTGTTTACTAAATTAAAAAAAATATTAGAAAAAGCAATTGTAATGCATTCCTTCTTTGAGTCTGGCAACATTCCAGTTTTTGTTAATGTTATCTGGGATTTTAGGCCTAAATAGAATGTTTCACTTAGACTTTATATCTTCCTTAAGAAATCTTTTTAACCAGACTCAGTTTTATAGTAAAGTTTCCTATTTATTTTTCTTTTACTTTCTCTCCCCCCCTTCCTTCCTTCCTTCCTTCCTTCCTTCCTTCCTTCCCTCCCTCCCTCCCTCCTTCCTTCCTTCCTTCCTTTTTTCCCTCTGTACCATTGAATCAGATTCAGCTGGCACAGGGGGAGATTGCCCCTCCTCTAGCATTGCATCTAGAGGATTTGAAACTCTCACCTTTGGGATTGCAGCGCAGCTTCTTGCCACTAGGCCACCAGAGCTCCCATAAAGCTTTTTATTATTCAGACTCTTATTTCTGATGTTCACTCCCACTACTTTGAGTTGTGCCGCTTTTTTCTTGCCAACACACACAGACCCAAGAGAAGGGGCCGAGGAATCTGAACAGGAGCCAGCCTTGAGGCTCTCCCTCACCTGCGCGTGTTATTTCCCTAAACTCACTTAGATAACAGCCTCCTTTAGAGACTCCCATGGAGTCTTAAAACCCCCTTTCCTTCCTGTTAGCTGGATTAGATCTTGAGACCATTCTTAAAGAAACATTGCTGCTTTTTGCCTGGTCCACCTGTGGATGCCTCCTTCCCCATGGAAAAGCTTCTGTTGTGCTCAGAAATGTTGAACCACCAGGTAAATCAATCAGCCCCCTTCTACCAAACAGCTCACACCACCCTTGTGACCTGAGTTACCCTTGCTGCCCATTACGTATGGTTGGTTGGGTCAAATCTGACCCACACCCACTCAGGACAACAGAGTGAACCCGGCCTGACCCCATGCCACCCCTACATCTTGGCTGCACTTTAAGCTCTTTGCTGTGGCCCCCGTGTCTGTCCACCTGTCAGCCCAGTAAAGGGCTTCCTGTTTTCCTCTGACCCTCTGCTCTACCACGTGATGTCCTTCTCCAGGAAGTGGTCCATCCTGATCACATGACCAGAGTGTGAGACACTGGAAGGGGCACTACCCATCTTCCCAAACACGTCTTCTGGTTCTTTCAGAGGCTCACAGTATGTTCACTAGTCTTTGTGCCCATTTGAGCATTTTCTCATTCACGTATTCTCTTTCTTGTTCTTACTTCTTAGTCTTCTCTTTCTTGTTTCTTATTCTCTTTCTTTATTCTCTCTGAAATATGACACACATACCTTCTTTTTAATGCATTACCATCAAGTCAGAACTGATCCTTGAGAGACCACAGCTGTCGAGTTGATTCCAACTTATGGCCACCCCGTTTGTTACAGAGTTGGATGATGACTGAGCAACATAGAGGTTTCTAGGCTGATTGCCAGGCCTTTCTTTCTCAGCACTAGTAGGTAGGTTTGAACCAACAACCTTTAGGTTAGTAGATGAGCATAACAAAAATCCATATAGCCACCCTTGGATGGGCAGGTAGTGCATTTCCAGCATGGCTTCTGCACGTGTGCCCTTGCCAGCACTCGGTCCAGCGACCACTTCCTCTTGGCGGCTCCTCCTTGGTGGCCACCTCGCCCCATCTGTCCTCTCCCTGGCTCTCCTGGACTGCAGATTGCCAGCACAGACCTGGTTTTGGTTGTCTTGGTGTTCCAGCAATCTGACACAGTGCCAGACACCCTCCAGACCCACTGCTGGTCATTCCATCCCGATTCATTGTGACCCAGGAGGGAAGGGCAGAGCTGCCCACGGACGCCAATCTGAGAAGTGAGACAGCCTCGTTTCTCTTGAGGAGCAGCCTCTTACTGTTTTTTGTGTATCGTCAGGTCAGAACTGATCCATCACAGGCGCCTCAGCACGTTTTTCAGAGGCCGTAAGTCACACAGGAGGGGATCGCTCACCTTTCTCCATGGAGAAACTGGTGGATGCGTTCCTTCGGGTCAGCAGCGTAACTCCTTACGACTAGGCTGCCAGAGCTGCCCCCTGGAACGGCTGGCAGGTTCACATCACCAGCCTTGTGGTTAACAGTCAAATGCTTTCACCCACAGCGCCACCAGGACTCCTCAGGAAGCCCCAGGCCCTCCATAAGCATCTATTAAATGATACATGTGATTGCATAGACAGTAAACAGCCATTAAGAGCCTGGCTTTCTGAAATCATTAGATGGAACAAATAGACCATAAAATAATTAATATCCTTAATATGTAAAGAGCTCCCACAAATCTATACTAAAAACCACTTAGGATCCCAGTGGGGAGGGGAAATGAGCATAAACAGATAATTCTCAAGATGGCAAAGAATTGCTAAACATAAAAGATTAAAATAAGCTATTATTGAAAGAAATGGGACTTATGAAAAGAAGGTCTCTGCCTGTCAAAACAATGCAAAAGCCAGTTGTTGGTCTGTTGCTTCTACTGCATGGTGACCCTGCGTGTGTAAGAGAACTGTGCTCTGTAGGGCTTTCAGTCACTCAGTTTTCTGAAAGTCACCAGGACTTTCTTCTGAAGCACCTTAGGGAGGATTTAGATAGCAGCTGATCACATTAACTGTCAGCAGTCAAACCAAACTTACTGCTGTCAAGTGGATTTGAACTCATGACGATCATAGGACAGAGCAGAACTGTCCCAGAGGGTTTCCACGGCTGTGCATCTTTGCCGAAGATGACTGCCTCATCTTTCTCCTCCAGAGAAGCTTTTGAGTTTGAACTGGTGACCTTGTGATTAGCAGCTGGCCGCTTAACCACTGTCTTATCAGGGCTTTCACTAAAATAATAAGGTGATGAGAATTTTTGAAAATGGATAGCGGTGGTGGTTGCAGCATGCTGTGGACGTAATCAGTGTCACTGAACTGTATGAGAGAAACATTGAAATGACCAGTGCTTTGTTTACATGTAGAAGTAGCAACAACAAAATTCCAACTTATTACTATGTTGTTGTTGTTGTTGTTATGTGCCATCGAGTCGTTTGCGACTCATAGCGACCCTATGTACAAGAGCCCTAAACGCCGTTCTATCCTGTGCCAACCTCGCCGTCTCAGACACATTCATTCCCACCGCTCCGGTCACAAAATCGATCCATCTCATCGAGGGTCTTCCTCTCCTGCGCTGTCCCTCCACTCTGCCAAACATGATGTCCCTCTCCAAGGACCAGTCCTTCCTTTCAGCATGCCCAAAGTATGTCAGACGAAGCTTCAGAATCCTTGACTCCAAGGAGCGTTCTGGCTTCACCCTCTCCAGGACAAACCTGTTTGTTCTCCTAGCAGTCCATGGTATATTCAACACTCTTCTCCAGCACCACAGCTCAAAGTCATCAATTCTCTTTCTGTCATCCCTATTCACTGTCCAACTCTCCAATGCATAGCACGTAAGTGCAAAGACTATAGCCTGGATCAGGCACACCTTAGTCTCCAGCCTGATGTCGTTACTCTCCAGTACTCTTGAAAGGTCCCTCACAGCTGACTTTCCCTATGCAATTCATCTCCTGATTTCCTGGCTGCTGTTAGAGCATCAACTGTGGAACCAAGTAAACTAAAACTGTTAACTATCTCAATCTCTTCACCATCCATAATGACGCTGCTAATTGGCCCGGTGGTGAGAATCTTTGTTTTCTTGATGTTGAGCTTCAATCCATATTGAATACTGCAGCCCTCGACCTTCTGCAGCAAGCACTTCAAGTCCTTCTCAGTTTCAGCAAGCAGGGTTGTGTCATCCGCATAACGTAGGTTGTTGACGATATTACTGTAGCATCCATTATAACTCAGTCCCCCATAGGACCAAGTAGAAATGCCTTATAAGAGATACAAGACTGTGAATTTTTGCCGCATTTTAACCCTCAGGCATGTCTTCCTGGGTTTGAACCACCGATCTTTCAGTTAACAGCCAACTGCCATATGTCAATAAAATACTTTTCTTTAAATCCTAACTTTGACAAACGTGTAGAAACTTTGGGACTTGAAGTCTTGCAGAAAGCAGTTGGGCAGCATTTTTAAAGATCATGCAGGTGGGTATACCAGTACCCTTTGATGCTATACTCCTAGTGCTGACATTCAGTTCTCAAGGAGAGAAGCTGAACTCAGAGCATAGCTTTGTGCAGAAAGCTGTTCCTCTTCACAGCCAGAAGGCAGCAAAACTCAATTGTCCAAAATATGAGGGGAAATGTTAGTCTTGCGTTAAAGGATTGTGAGCACTTGTTCTTCCCTTCTCCAAGTTCCAGGGTGCTGCAAATGAAATGTAGTGCTACATTTAACATCTTAATAGCTTCTAAAAAGTCATTAAAACAACTCTCCAGAAGAACAAGATAAATAAAATTTAGTAGAAATGGAGGCAACAGTTAAACTACTCTTGTTCCTTCCTACATCTAGACATAATTTGAGTGCACAGAGAACAGTACCTATTGTCTGAGTTGCTCTCTAGTTGGTTTTGTTTCCATGGAGAGTTCACACATGAAAACAACAACAGAAACAACAATCCATGCCCATTGAGTCAGTTTTCTGACTCAACAACAGTCTCTGCCTCAGCCACCTCACATGACACAGTAGAACTTCCAGTAAGCTCACCTATGCTGTACTCCCTTTTAAAAAAAACCTTTTTCTTGTGATTTGAGTTGATTTATGGAACAAACTGGTTTTCCATTGAACCCTTCATACCCGTTTTTGGTTTTCACCTCAAGAACAGCCCGCATATTAACAGCACTCTTCCCAGTTCCTCCCTGTGAGTCTCTTTTCCATTCATCCTTCTCGCCTACCTTTTCCTGCCTTCTAAGCTTTGTCCCTGGGCTAATGCTGTCCTTTGGATCTGATACATTTGTTTAGTGTTACTAGGGAGTGAATATCTTGCAAGAGTTATTGTTAACATTCAAGACCTGTCTATTATTTGGCTGAAAGTTAAGGCACAGGAGTGAGTTCACTTCCAGTCTGGAAGGTTTTCTTATCAGTTTTATTGTATGTTGTTGTTATGTGCCATTGAGTTGCCTGCGACTCATAATGACCCTATGTACAACAGCAACAGCCCTAAACCCTGCTCTATCCTGTAGCAATCTTATTGTCTCTGACACACCTACCCCCATTACCCCAGTCACTGAATCAATCTAT
This sequence comes from Elephantulus edwardii, assembly GCF_000299155.1. NCBI lineage: Eukaryota > Metazoa > Chordata > Mammalia > Macroscelidea > Macroscelididae > Elephantulus > Elephantulus edwardii. Next base: position 7,461,330 of record NW_006399830.1, on the reverse strand, counting down.
CTCATCGAGGGTCTTCCTCTCCTGTGCTGTCTCTCCACCCTCCCAAGCTTGACATCCCTCTCCAATGACTGGTCCCGCCTTGTAACATGTCCAAATCATGTAACATGTCAAAGTCAGTTTCAGAATACTTGCCTCCAAGGAGCAGCCTGGTTTCACCTTCCCTAGGAAGAACCTATTTGTTCTCCAAGCAGTCCATGGTATATTCAGCACTCTTCTCCAGCACCACAGCTCAAAGGCATCAATTCTCTTTCTATCATCCCTAGTCATTGTCTAACACTCTGACACATAGCAAGCAATTGTGAAGACTATGGCTTGTATCAGGAGCACCTTAGTCTCCAGACTGACTATCCTGGCAATTTTTATGATGTTTCGTTCCACATTTTGTTGCCATTCTGTCCAGGATATTCTGTGATCCCTTCTAGAACAGTCCCTTGTCATGGTTGACTCTAAAGGTCGTTGTTATTGAGGACTGTAGAGTCAGAACTGATCTATAGCTGGCCCTTCAGCAGGTTTTCAGAGACAGGAGGAGCCCATCTTTCTCCCGCAGAGAAACTGGTGGTTTCAAACCACCTGCCTTCAGGGTTGTGGCACAGCTTCTTACCATTAAGCCACCAGAGCTCCCTAAAGAACATTAGGCTAAATGAAACCAGTCAGTCACAAAAGGACAAATACGCTATAAAATCACTATTATAAAAGGCCTAAGAAGGTTTACACAGAGATAGTGTCATTGTAGTATGATTACCATGGAGAGGATGGGGGTGAGGGAGTAGAAAATTGATAAATAGATCAACACTTCTTCAGATGAGGAAAGAGAAAGTGTGGATTGAGTGGACAATCAGACAGCATGGGTATTGTAATTAATGTTACAGAGAATGTGTGTGAGTGGTTGATTTAAAAACCATACGCTTTGTAAATGTTCAACTCCAATCCCAGTTTTTCTTAAAAAACAGCAATGAGAAATGGGGGCGGGGCGGAGAGAAGAAGCAATGAGTGTGTCCCAGCCCACTGAGAGCTTGTTTCATGCATTCAGTACCCCTCTCTGAGGTAGCTTTAGACCTGACACCTGAGAAGTTCACACTATGACAACAAGCCTCCCATCATCCTTTTCTGTGCCGAAGGTGTGAGACAAGGGGGTGGGGGCCAGACCACCAAGTTCACGGGCAGAGGGAGAGACCTCATGCCACAGCTGAAGGCCTCCACCTTCTTGCTCAGGTCACAGACTTTGCCTGAGCCCTTTGCTGGGAACCGGTGGGCCTGCGGCTGAGAAACGAGCCGTCATCTGACCTGTGATATTTCCCCCTGTCCTTCCAGCTTCGCAACAACAAGGCCAAAGATGTGTGCTTGGACCAGGGGCCGCTGGAGAACCACACAGCAATACTGTACCCGTGCCATGGCTGGGGACCGCAGGTAGGAAGCCGTCGCCGGCCAGGAAGGGTGTGGAGCTGCCGGGCCTCGTGGGGCTTCTAGAAACTTCTCTTGCCTTTGTTCTCTCATTGGGGCCCGCTCTGCTGCCTCCTCTAAGCTGTGAGGGTGTTCTGCCCATTTGGAAAAGATCCATAAGTGTTTACCTCAGCACCTGAATTAATAGAGTCAATTTTGGGCTTCTCATCTTGAAAGGAGAACGTGAGTAACTGCAGAGCCACTTCCCAGTGTCACAGTTTGTCCACGCCTCTCAGTTCCCGTTCCAATCATTCCCTGAGAGGTTTCCATTCCTCACATGTGAGGAACCAGCACTCTGTCTGGTACTCCACCCAGTATGGACATGCGCAGATGCTGCTGTCAGGTCGGTTCATGTCCATGGCAACCCCAGGTGTGCAGAGGAGAGCTGCTCTGTGGGGAGTTCAAGGCTGGAGTCTTTGGGATGCAGATTTCCAGGCCTTTCTTCAAAGGCACCTCTGAGAGGATTTGAACCACTAACCTTTCAGAGCATCAGCATCGAGTATTTCTGTCATCCATTCATTAATTCGATGTGAGCATGTAATTAGGAGGGACCAGTCCCTGGACAAGGGCAGTCCATCCATCATGGACAGTAAATTAAAGGCTCAGCAAAATAGAAATGAGATGGTCTGACACAGCAGGAGTAACAAGGAGCCCAAACGGCGTCAAGGTTAAGGACGGTCCGGGATGGAGGGGTGCTTCTTTCTACTGTGTGCGTGGTTGTGGGCGGCAGAGCTGACCAGACAGCAGCTACGAGGCCATTCATTCATGCATTCATTCTGCAAACACGCCTCTGTCACCTGCTTTAGACGCTGGTTACAACAACACAAATCAGCTCATATGATAGTTCCTGTTCTCCCAGGGTCTACGCTGCATGGGGAGAGCCCATTGCATGGTGTGGTGAGTGTGGGAGGAATGGAAGAGCCCACATGGGGGCCTGGGAGGTGCAGGGGCTCAGAGTGGACCTTAGACGCAAGGATGAGACCCAGGCTGACGAGGGACAGGATGTGGAGCTTGAAGGACCTGGCCAGGCATAGGGGTGTCATAGTCACAATTACAGGTCATGAGCCCCAGGATCATCGTCTTGGGGGACCTCAGGGTAGTTGCGTAGTTCACAAAGATGGAGTTCTGTGCTCTGCTTTGGTGAGTAGTGACCGGGGGGCTTAAAAGCTTGCAAGTGACCCTCTAGGCAGTCTTTTCCTGTCCTTCCATGAGGGAAGGACAGCAAAGCTGCATGTCTGCAGACTGTCCATAGCTCCAGCAGACCTTATGACCCTCAGCATCCCACACCCCGAGACCAGAAGAACTAGAGGATGCCCGGTAACTGCTCTGAAAGCAATTAAAGTGGGTCCTGGAAAGAGTGGGATAAGAAGAACACAGCTCAGATCCCAGTGATGCCTAAGCAGCCTGGTCTGACCGAGACCGTGAGCCCCCAAGACCATGGCCCTCAGCTGCCCTGTGAGCCTGGACATGAGCTTGACCTCATGGCACAACCTGGAGCCCCACAGTACATGGGTTTACCAGGTGAACAGTAACACCAGGAAGGAATGGGAAGGACCAGAGTCCCAGGTGATGCCGAGGGTGCATTTCCAAGGAGTTTGGAGCCTGGAGAACCAGGAAGGATGCGTCTGGAGGTGATGTGTTTTGAGGAATGTGTATCTCCCATCTAGAGGGGTGTAGAGTGAAGGGTGCTTCCAAGATGCTGTGGCCTCCAGCCCATGCTGATGTCCACGGTTCCCTACAGGATCTGAGGAAGGAAGAGGTTTTGAAGCTTGGTCTGGCCTTCGGGGAGGGCTTGCCTGTGGCCAGAGTATGCTGGGCTCGTCAGCAAGCTCAGAGCTACTTCTTGGGATGCTGTTGTTGTAAGGTGTCATCCCGTCAATGCTCACAGCAGCCCCGAGTACAGCAGGACAAAGTCCCGCCCGGTCCTGCGCCATCCTCGGTCTCTGCTGAACCTCATTGCATCCACTGCGCTGGTCCGTCTCACCAAGGGTCTTCGTCTGTGATGGCTTATGGGATGTGAAGGCCAGCAGGAATCTTTGGGATTGGCTTGAACCACTCAGATCAGGGGGCTAAGGTGCAGAAGTGCCCACCAGGCAGTGGCGTGCCCACCAGAGTGAGGGCATGGCCTTTCTGGGCCCAAGTCCATATGACATCCATCAATACACATGCTACGTCAAACTCCACACAGGCAGGAGTAGTGGGCACCTGCAGTGACAGAAAGGCGGTGAGGACTGTAGTGGGTGGTCTTAGGATAAGCTCTACCACCATGGAGAGGAACTGAGGGCTCAGTCAATATCTGAGGGGCTCAGGCTTTGTCCAGTAGACCTTTGCTTCATAACCCATGGTTTCAAGGAATGAGGTCTCTGGATTTCATAAACAATTACTCCTCTAATAATTGAAAAGTGAGTAGTTCAAGCCCATCCAGTGGCCCCTTGCAAGGCCTAGCCATCTACATCCATGGAGATTACAGAGCAGTCTCACTCAGGAATGGGGGTGGCTGCCGTGAGCCATGTCACCCCACAGCTCAGGCTTGATTGTTCCTCTGTCTTGTGTTTAGGCTCAGAAGAGAGTCAGTGAGCTTCTCCCATGACCCTCTTCAGGCTGTGCTTGAGCCCCTCTCCCCCTTTTCTCCTCAATGCCCCCTTCTCATCCCTTGGTTAATTTATCACCAGAGTAGCAGAAGAGATATCTTTTGTCCCATAATTAAGCATAATCAGATCTTGGACTCAGTCTGCAATGGCTTCATCTTTGAAGTGGTAGCTCCATCACCCAGTCACCTGTCACGATGATGCATTGTGTTGGTGAAGCCCTCGTGCCCTGTTGTGTGGCAGGTCTCCGGAGAGCTGTTAGCCTGTCCACACCCTCGGGAGACTCAGAAGCCAGCGACAGCCTGGACCCTCGTCCTCCAATAAACTCAGGTTGGGGTTGAGTCTCAGAAGAGACAGCGTGGAGAGCAGATTGGGGTGAGCCTCCCAAGAAAGATGGCCTCAACCAGATTCAGGAGATGTGTGTCCTCGATCTGATAGAAGTCAAAGCCAGCCTGCCCTTTCCAGTGCTGGGGTCAGATTCCTGGAGGAGCAGGGACACACTGGACCTGGTGGGGAAATGGGCAGAGGCCTGAAGACAGGGACATCTTTAAAGCCAAAGCTCAGCATATCCCGAGAAGGAGAGAGGCTGTCCTCTGTATTGTTGTTGAGTCAAAACGGACTCCTGGCCGACCTTGCGGTAGGTTTTCGGAGGTAGTGAATCTCACAGTAGGAGAAGATCATCCATCCTTCTCCCACAGAGCAGCTGGTGGAATTAGAACCGAGTGCCTCTGGGATTGCAGCACAGCTTCTTACCACTAGGTCACTGGAGCTCCCTAACAACAGCTAACAACTACATAAACATCTACCTATTACGTTGTCTGTCTACACACACACACACACACACACACACACACACACAGAGAAATAAGGGGGTGGGAGGAAGAGTGTGCGTGCACGCATGTGTGTGCGTGTACACGAGAGAGAATAGGTACTTTCTCATTTAACCCTAATTCTTTCCTAATGAGAAGACTGTTTCAGGACACTTCTTAGTAGTGTATTTTCATTGTTTCTTAACCAAATTATGTACTGATTTCTACATAAAATGCTTTAGCTGTTAGTGTTATCCCTTATGAAAATTTTAAATAGCTTCAAACTAATGCTATTAACTATACTATGAGCGTTCCTCTTTGGCATTGGCCCAGCATTCTGCTGTTTCTTTACTTACTAAGCCAGCAACATTGCCCAGATTTCCAGGGTTGCTGTCTTTTAGAATCTAGACAGTAGGAGTTGTTGTTATTGTGCTGTCGAGTCACTTGTGACTCATAGCGACCCTGTGTACAACAGCCCTAAATTCTGCTCTGTCCTGTGCCAATCGCACTGTCTCTGACACACCCATCCAGATTACCCCAGTCACTGAATCAATCCACCTCATAGAGGGTGGAAATATCAATAAGTCCCTAAAAATTCATTTTTTAAAATTTTTACATCAGGAGCTCTGGTGGCCTAGTGGGTAGGGAGTTAGTTGCACTACTAACCCTAAGGTAGACAGTTCAGATCCACCAGCTGCTCCAAGAAAGAAAGATGGGTACTGTCCTGTGCAATTTACAGCCTCTGAAAACCCACTGGAGGGTCAGCTGTGAGTCAGTTTTGACCGATGACAGTGAGAGAATGGTAATGCTGTCCACTGCCCCTGTCACAAAGAATAGTGGGTGGTTTTATGTGCACAAGCATGTCAGGCAGTGAATAAGGAAGATCTGTAAAGAAGTGTTGCCTTTAATTGTAGTGTTGGTGAAAAATACTGAATATAACATGAACCGCCATGGAACAGATTTGTCTTGGAGAAAGGACAGTCAGAATGTTCCTTGCAGGCACGGATGGTGAGACCTCACTTTAGATGCTTTGTTGCCAGGAGAAGCCTGGAGAGGGACATCGTGCATTTGAGTAGTATGTTGGGTTTAAAGCCATTGCCACAGTAGCTTCCAGCTCACCACAACCCTTCATCCAATTTTGAAGGCTGTAAATTGTTAGAAGAGGACACTGCCCATCTTTCTCCCTTGGAGTAGCTAGGAGATTTGAACAACTGAACTTTTATATATTATCAGGGAGACAAGGGGACCCTGCACCACCAGAGCTCACCTTCTTTCCTCTCACATGTCAGGAGGCCGCGGCCCTGGAGACCGGGCTGCCCATGGGCTGCCGAAGGAACAAAGCAATCTGTGTGGGAGGAAGGGCAACCAGGCAGCTCCACAGAACAGGTGAAATGTCACCTCACCTGTGTGGGGTGTGCCGTCAGGAGGGGCTAGTCGGTCAGAAAAACGCCATGCTGGGAAAGGCGGAGGGTCAGGGAAGGAGAGGAAGACCCTTAACAAGCTGGACGACACGGTGACTGTCACATTGATTTTCTATGCAGCAAGGACTGCGAGGCCAGTACAGGATCGAGCAGGATTTCTTCCTGTCATTCATGGGGTCACTGTGACAGCGCCTAACAATGTACTCAGGTTAGGGTCTGCCATTGACAGGTCCCCAAAGGCAGCCGCTGTTAGAGACCACAGAGTCAGCGCTGACCCACGCTCAGCCCGTGCAAAGGAGCGAAACGCCGTGCAACCCTTAACTGTCTTTTAAATAGAATATTTGCGTTTTATTGCAAAAGTAGACTCTTAGGATCAAATAGTGATTTCTCAGAACATTATCTAGTAATTACTTCTTTAAACATATTTCTTATGGTTTGAATGAAGGTATAGGTTTCCTATTCAGCTCTTTGTACACATTTCATTTGCTTTTTAAAAAATTTTCTAATTCTTTTTATCTATTTTTTATTATTTGTCGTGTGTGTACTGTCGAATCAGATCAGACTGGTACAGGAGGAGATTGCCCCTCCTTCTCCAGGAGAGCGTCTGGTGGATTCGAACTGCTCATTTTCTGGCATTGGTTATTATAACAGCACTCTTCCCGTTTCCTTCCTGTGGTTCCCATTTCCATTGCTCCTTCTTTCTTCTCCCTTCCTGCCTTCCATGCTTTCTCTGTGGGTCAGTGCTACCCTTTTGATCTTGTAGGATTGACTGCTCTAGAGAGTGCATTCCTCCTTGGTGTTATTGACCATCACATAGGTTATTTAACTTGAAATTGACTTGTGATGATTTCCACTCCAAGCTTGAAGGGCCCCACCAGTCTCTATTAGGCTGATCTTTTGTTAGGACTTGAAGTTTTGCTCCATGTTTTTCTCCTTTCTATGGTTCTGTGCCATGTTCACAGTCACTGGTACATTTCAGTGTACTTTGACCGTTGTCACACCACATCGTTGAAGCCCCCTATGTTTGGCTAACCCTCTCTTTTACCAAGGGCAATGTCCATCCTTAACTAGTAATCCCTCCCGGTCACCCTCCCAAAGGCAGAGCTCTCTGTAAATATCAAAAGGCCAGTAGGGACTGAGCGTGTGCCCGGCCTGAGGCTGCTGCTGTTGGCACAGAGAATCGGATCTTAGTGCTCGGCCTTGGAGGTGCCCTGTCCCTCTGGGTTATCTTTCCTTGTCCTAGGCCTGCTGCCTGAAGCCCAGAACAGTGTCAAAGGCATTTGGTTTTATGAGCAGTTGTTGTCCCGAAATTATGAAGGAGTCCGTGCCCCATTCCCTCAATCTGTCTTCCAGTTGAATTTGTACATGAGTTGAGACAGCTAGATACGGCTCACATCCAACATGAGTTGGGCAAATGTTCACCTTACTATGTAAGACATACCACATACTGTGTAACAACATGTAGTTATTATACTTGGATGGAAACACGCCAACAACTGTGGCGGCAGCACCAGATTATACACACGATACATGCATGCACAAACGTAACACATACATGCAGTTGTCCAAAAGCTCTCTTCGTGGCAATTCTGACAGCGCCTAACAACAATCTGTAGTGTATAGTGTATATTTCTATACACAAAAGCATTTAAAAAAACACTTAAAGATACACATACACTAAAACATCTTCAGCGTAGTAACATCATAATGATGTTTTGATGCATGTTGTGAAGTAGCATTTATTTGTTGTTACATAGTGTGTATGCGTTGAAGTTTTCATGTGAGGCTTAGCGTCAGCTGTCAGATCTATCCTGACACGTGGCAGCTTTCCATCAGGTTCTGAGGCCACACGTCTTGTTTTAAAATGTTTTATTATCATTTTAATAATTTCCATAAAATTAATTTTTAAAAACACTCAAACTCATTGCTGAGACCAACTCATCGCTGACCCTCCCAGTAGGTTTTCAGAGGCTGTAAATTTCATGAGAGGAGATGGCCCGTCTTTCTCTCAAGGAGCAAATGAGGGATTCAGACACCCTGCCTTCAGACACCTTCTTCCGTACTAGGCCACCGGAGCTGTAATTTAGGTAATAATTAAATTTTAAATTATTTGTTATATTATTTTAACAGTAACTTGCTGCACTTATCATTAAAGAATTTAACCAATTTTAATTTAAATTCTTTTGGTAATAGCAAGAAATGCAAAAGCTGAAAAATGAATGAGGAACACTAAAAAAAAAGGAGCTCTGGTGGCTTAGTGGTGAGAAATCGTACCACTAACGCAAGGTATATGGGTTCAAGTCCACCAGCTGCTCCACGGGAGAAGGATGAGCTGTTTCCTTCTATGTGATTTACGGCCTCTGAAAACCCACTGAGGGGTCAGTGATACACAACAATAAAATTACTCGATCTCTTTGAATACTAGTGTCGGCGAAGGGTACTGAGTACACTCTGGACTGTCTGCAGAAGGCACAGATGTGCTTTGGGAGAAATACAGCCAGAATGCTCTTTGAGGGACAAGACTGTTTCATGTACTTTGGACACATTTCAGGAGGGACCTGGTGAAGGACATCATGCATCATAAAGTTGTTGTTCTTGTTGTTGTTGTTGTTTTTAGGTGCCATCGAGTCAATTAATGACTCATAGCGACTCTGTGAACAATGTATCAGAACCATGCCCTGTCCTGTGCCATCCCCAACTTCTCTGATAGAAGTACAAAATGAACCCCCCAAAACACCCACCCACTGCCAATTCTGACCCAGGACAACATTCCATGGGTTTACCAAGGCTGTAAATCGTCACAGCAGAAGACTACGAGACTGTAAAACATCACAGGAGAAGATTGCCCATCTTTCTTCCTTGAAGTAGCTGGTAGATTCACACTGCCAACCTTTCGGTTCACAGCCCAGCGCGTTACATAGGAGGCCACCAGAGCTGGAAGGGCAGTAAACAAATAGAAACCCCCGAAGCAGGTCTGAATCCGTGGAATGCAGAGCTGCACCTGTCTCCCCTCCTAAGCTGAGCACTCTGCATTATTCACATCGCCATGGTTTCCTGGCAGTGGCTGCCGGATTTTAAAGTAATGAGGAAGACCCGTGATTCAGAAGTAATTGGTGCCTGTGTTCCTCGACAGAAGGGCGAGTCCTGCTGTGTTCTCCGGTCCTTCCCGCTTGCTGGCTGCTCTTTGTCTCTCTGGCTGCCGCCAGCATATTTTAGCTTCCCCTCCAGGCTGTTAAAGTTGGGTTAATGGTTGTGTGTGTCTCTTAGATCATCTCACAGAGCAGATTCTTTCCTCCTCACGTTCTCCCCGCTAAATGAGAATTAATTGTATTTGTACTCTGAGGGTTTTTTCCTCCCCTAACACATTAAGGTTATGGGTAATGATGTTCATTCTTCTCTTGGGCTCAGCAGTGAAATCTAGAATGCTCTCATTCAGTTCAGAAGGCATTTATCCACAGAGAAGATGTTCACTCAGTCCTTGTGCCAGATAAAAATGAGTGGAAAGCTTCTACTTCCCTAACATCAAGAGCCAGGAAGCCCAAGGCATGGAAGACATCGTCTTCAACTGGGCTCCCCAGAGAAGCCAAAGGAGTGAGGCTTACCTAGTTAGAGAATAGAAGTAGAGAGAGGTATTTATCTCAAGGAGTTAGCTTATGACTGGGTGGAGGCTGGCAAGTCCCACATCGATGGGTCAGGCATCAGATTAGAAGCTTGTCCTGACTCATGTAGCTGCAGGGGCTGACAAATCCAAAATTGGCAAGTAAGGCAGCAGACTGCTGGCTTTGGAGACTGAAGAATCCAAGATTAGCAGGTAATGTGGCAAGTCTCTGGCTCAGCTTCATTGAACAGGAGGTGATAAACCAGATGCCAGATCCAAATTAAGCAAAAGCTAGCTCACTTTGCCAGACAGAACGTGTGTGAGTGTGTGTAGATACACACACACACACACACACACACACACTTATTACTGTCATGTTTGCCAGGCAGTGTGTGCACGTGGGTGTATTTATGTATGTACTCAAACTCACTGCTGTAAAGTCAGAACCAACTCATGGGTGACCCTCTGCTGGGTTTCCAAGGCAGTAAACCACCATATGGGGAGAGATTGCCCATCTTGCTGTCAAGGAGCTGCTAGTGGATGCAAACCACCAGAGAATCTCTACCTTTTGGTTCACATTGCAATTCCCTACAGGCCACGGCACCAGAAAGAAATCGTGTGTGAGTGTATGTGTGTCGTTGTTGTAGCTGTTGTTGTGTGCCATCAAATCGGAAAAAACTCAGACCTTACCCTCCCGGAAGTTTTTATAAATTGCATGGATGGAGATTGCCCATCTTTCTTCCCTAGTGTACCTGGTGGGCTAGAACCATGTGCTTTTGATTGGCAGCACAGCTCCTTACCATCACACCTCCCTATATATATTTTACCCAATTGCTTCATGTGTATTTGAAATTTGTTCAATGAATGAGGAAGATGGAAGAATCGATGCCTTTGACTAATGATGTTTGCTAAGGTGACTATACCACAGACTGCTAAAAGCACAAAGAAACCTGTCTTGGAGGAAGTGCAATCACAATCACGGTGTTCCGTAAAGGCAAGGATGGTCACACAGCATCTCACATACTTTGAGCGTATTATCAGGAGACACTAGTCCTTGGAGAAGGACATCATGCCTGGAAAGATGGGAGATGGTGAAGCAGAGGAAGACCCTCAATGACACGGATTGAGACAGTAACTGCAACAGTGGGATTTAACACAAGTGGAGATTTTGAAGATGGTGCAAGATTTGGGCAGGCTTCCAGTCTGTTGTAGAGAGTGTCCTGTGAGTTGGAGTTTATATATATATATAATATATATAGAGAGAGAGAGTTAGTTAGAGTGTACTTAATGATGATAGATAGATAGAAAGATAGATAGATAGATAGATAGATAGATAGATAGATAGATCGAACGAACACATAACAAAAAATCCCAATATGTCTGTATCTATATGCCTGTATAGTGTCTGTATATACATATGTAACTGTGTAGAATATATGTATGTTTGCTTTTTAATCATTTACTGTGCATCTGAGATCTGGACAATGAACAAGGAAGACAGAAGAAAAATTGATGCCTTTGAGTTGTAGTGCTGGAGAAGAAGAGTACTGCATAGCCCATGGACCGCCAAAACAAACAAATAAATATCTCTTGGAGAAGTGATGCCAGATTGTTCCTTGGAGGCAAGGATGGTAAATCTTTGTCTCCAGTACTTTAGTGTGTTGCTAGGGGAGGCTGCTCCTTGGAGAAGGACATGATGCTTGGAAAGGTGGAGGGATGGCAAAGCAGAGGAAGACGCTCAACCAGGTGGATAGATACAGTGATTGTGGCAATGGGCTCAAGTGTTTTAGAGCTCGTGGGGTTGGCACAGAATAGGATAGGGTTCAGTTCTACTGTTTATAGGATTGCAATGAGTTGTACTCAACTCAGCAGCACCTGATGATAATGTATTATCATCATCATATTATTATACATAATATACATTCATAGATAATAATATGTATATATTATGTATACCATACATAATATATACATATTATTATCTATCGATGTATGTATGTATATCACTGTAGTTTTTCAGATCCACCAGTGGCGCTGAGAGGGAAGATGGGCAGTCTCCTCTCGTGTGATTTACAGCTTCTAAAGATTGCTAGAGGATTAGTTACGATTCTGTCCTCCAGACTCACCATGAGGGAGAATCACTCGGTGCCAGAGAATTGTCTCTGTTCTTGATGCTGTGTGCTATCAAATCAGTTCCTCATAGCAATGAAATGAACTTAACCTTGAGCAAAGATCTGTATGTAAGAGCTAAACTAGGCCTTTGTGACCTTGGACCGAGAAACTATTTCTTGGATATGATACCAAAGTCACAGGCAACCACAGCAAAGAAATAGGTTGGATATCACTAAAATGAAAAGCTTGTGTGCTTCAAAGGGGCAAAAAGGGGAAAAGGTTGGTGTCAAGTCCCTGGGAGGCACACTTAGTCAGTTACTAGGCTTCACTTGTAACCAAAAGATTGTCAGTTCAATCCATTTAGAAGTGACTAGGAAGAAAGGCTTGGCAGTCTACTTCCAAAGGTTCACAGTCTTGAAACTGTGGGGAGCCCAGCTCTCTTCTGCGTCCATAGGCTTGGAGTCAACTCAAAAGCAGCTTTTTTTGAGATGTGGGAGCAGGCTGTTGATGGCAGATTCCAGGGCTTCCCAGCCTTCTCCTTTGGGGAGAACTGTTACAGTCCTGAGCTGTCCTTAGTGCCCCAAGTTCTCTGCTCCCGGCTCCCCAATATTGGCTGTTGGCCCCTTGAGGTTCCCACCAAAGCAGGTAGAGTCTCTGTAGTGGCCCAGGACCACCCAACCCCTCCTGTCCACCTAGACACCTGCCTGCCTGGGCGACTCTTAACTCTGGCAGGTCCAGATCGGTGTCCCCTTCCTCTCGCCCTGACAGGCCTCTGCAGGAAGAGCCTCCAACTCCCCTGGTGCCTCGCTCTGCTCTCAAAACATCTGGGTCACAGATCCGCTCGGTTAATTAATGTTCTCGGCGCTGCTCATTTGCCTGCAGGATAATAGATTGATTCATAATTCCAATAAGCAGCTGTGTATATCTTTCCCTAGAACATAAAGGCAGCTTGCTGTCATTCATCACTTGGCGTTCGGTGAATTTAAATATATGCAGGGAGACATCGTGGGGCCGGGAAGGAGGGCTGCTGATTTTCTTACCATTCTGCCACTGACAATTACCCTGATTTGGAACTAATTTGGGTTGAACGCACACGCTCTCTGTCTCTCTCTCAGGGGCACTTAATAAACTCCCCACTGCTGTGTCACAAGGGCACAGGGAAAGTTTCTGAGAGGCTTCCTCCAGGAGTGAGGATCCCTGGGGAGGAGCCTGCCCTGCACGGGAGGAGATTGCCCATCCTTTTCCTACAGAGCAGCTGAATTTGAACCTGTGTCTTTGGGATTGCAGCACAGCTTCTTACCACGAGGCCACCAGAGCTCCCCTAGTGTGTGCTAGCTGATATTTTTATTTTTAAAAATGGATTAGCCTTCAGCTGTAGGAATGGTCATCTCTGCTACCTCGGCCACCCCCATGCGGCCGTTGCAAGGCAGTGGGGCAAGGATACTGTCCATGTGCTGCCTCTGCTCACCCTCACGTGCCCCATGTGCGCACCCTGGAAGCCTGCGCGCAGCAGGACACACAGTCAACTCTTCACAAAACTCTGGAATGAGTTTAGCAGAAGTGGTGGGTGCCTGTGGGTCACGTGCTGAGGGTACGGTGGGGCATGCAGTTGTTTGTTTGTGGTGGATGAAGGAGTGTCTTCCGGAACCCTTGGGAAAAGTACTGTAAAGTATCCACTGTTGAACAAAAGGTGACTGTTGTTGCTACGTGCCATTGAGTTGATGCAACTCCAGACAACCTTTGAACCTGCCCTGTCCTGCGCCATCGGCTCTCTGATAGGCTCAAGCCAATATTACAGCCTCCGCATCAGTCTGTCCGTCCGGTGAGGCAGTTTGCACCCATAGGCTGAGCGATGCGAGGAGGCCGTCGGCTTCTGTAAGTCACAGTCCTGTGCTATGGGGCAGGCCTGTCCTGCGCTGTAAAGGTCACTTCACTGTGAATTGGAGTCAAGTTGACAAGAGTGGATTTTGGACTCAGAACCCCAGTAGTGCAAGGGTTAAAGAACATGGCCGTTATCTGAGAGGTTGGCAGTTTGAACCCACCAGCAGCTCCACAGAAATGGAACCCCGGGGACCTGTTCCTAAAGTTCACAGCCTGGAAAACCCCACTGGCTCTTCTGCTGCCGCTCTGTGTTGCTATGAGTTGAAAATGAACTTGACAGCAGCTCACAAGGAGTCCCTGGGTAGGGTAAATGGTTTCATGCACTTTGCTGCTAATTGAGGCTAGAAAGTGATGCCTGTGAGTTGTGTTGGAAGACAGTACTGAATATCCTCTGGACTGCCAAGAAAACAGATATGTCTTGGACAAGGTGAACCCGGAGCTCACCTTGGAAAAGCTTTGTCTTGCATCCTACTTTGAGGATGTTGGTAGGAGAGGGACATCATGCTTGGAAAGGTGGAGGGGCGCGAAGGAGTGGAAGACCCTCAACCAGGTGGATTGACATAGTGACTGCAGCGTTGGGCTACAGTGTATCAGAGGTGGTGAGGGTGGCCCAGAATAGAGAAGGGTTCAGATCTGTTGAGCACAGGATTGCTATGAGTCCTATTTGACTCAACAGTATCTCACAGCAACATTGTCATTTGAGGTAAAGTTTACAGAGAAAATTGGCTTTTCATATCATCATTCATATTTTTTTATGACATTAACTACAGTCCTCAGATTTTAGTTCTATTTTCCCTACCCTCTGCCTGGGATTCTCATTTCCATTACTCCTCCTATCCTGCTCCTTCCTGCCTTCTGAGCCTGATTCCTGGAAAACGGGAACAGCCAGAGGAAGGAAGGACATGTACTAACTTGGGAACCACACTGTCGGCAGGCTGGGCGGGTGGGGCCATCTCTGTATCAGCAGATGCTGGAGAATAGCCGCTCCAAACGTGAATGACTTAAACAGTCGACGTTTATTATTGTTCATGAATCTCCAGGCCGGCTGGATGGATCTGGGTCAGGCTCAGCTGACCTTAGTCATTCACTTATACGTCTCTTAAATGCACAATTAAGCTCGCAGGGCAGCTAAGGGCTAGCTGAGCGAGCATGGCCTCACCCACTGTCCAGGGCAAGCGTAACTTCTCTCTAAGTTGACTAGCTGAGGCTGCCTCCATGGTGGCAACGGGGTTCCAAGGGGACCGGGAGGAGACATGCAAGGTGTTTTCAGTCCTCTGCTGAGAACAAGTGCACCCTCCTCTGTGCTGCATCCTGTTGACCAAAGCAAGTCTCAAGACCAAGACTCACAGATACAGAAAGAGCCTCTGTTACTTGATGGAAGTGGCTGTGAAGTCCTCTTAAGAAGTGCCCACAGGGCAGAGGGCGGCTCCCCACCTCCTAGCATCTGTGGGTTGCAGTGTGTGCACACCAAGCACAGAACAGTGATGTGCGTTTAGGATGTGTGTGCTTCTCCGTCCTGTCCCAGGCTCCCATGAATCCCCTGTACGGGGAGGTGGCACTTTCCTGCACTTCCCAGTCCCAGGTCGAAGGTCTCTCTCAGCTCGGCACCGGGCAGGTCTACCAGTGGCTTTTTTCCAACAGCAGGTGCTTGCTTCATGTCTCTGCGTCCCATTTGGTTCATTCTCACCACATTTCAAACTTTCCCCGAGCTCCGCTGCACACTTGTTAGACTGCAGAGAAGTGTAAACATGTTTCATATGCTCTAGGAAGTCAAAGAATTCTTCCAACTCACTTGATTGTAATACTGGATTTACTGAAGTGGTTTGAACTGAACCCGAATCACCAAGCTCTGGCTGTGTGTGAATTTTGTTTGCATTTCAGTTCTCCTCTTGGACAGGGGAGGTTTCCAGCAGTGGGGTTACTGAGTCAGAGAACATGTGGCAAGCACCAAGTATGTGATCTGAGATTCCTTCCTAAAGAGACGAGCTCTGGTAGCTTAGTGCGAAGAAGTTGTGCTCCAAATTCAAATGTATGAGGTTCGAATCCAGCAAGTGCTCCTTGAGAGAAAGATGAGTAGTCTCCTTCCACACAATTCGCAGCCTCCGAAAACCCACTGCGGGGTCCGCCCTGAGTTGATTCTGACTTGAGGATACACAACACCACCACCTTCTGAAAAGACTCTGATAATGAACCTACCTGCCATTACCAGGTCTCAGAGACCCACAGTGAGAATAATCGCTCTTTTTAAAGTGTGGTGTCTCCTTGTTTTTGTTTTATTTCTTGTTGCCCCCCGTATGCTTGAATACCTTGTAAGATATGTTTGTTCTTCAGTGAAGTCTGACATTAAGCTTTTGTGGCAGTGTTGGGGGCCGGGTGGGGAGAGGAGACACAAGGAAAAAACCATTACCTGAGAGGTTACCCTGACTCAGTGACCCCATGAGAGTCGGGGTAGAATGGGGCTCCCATAGGGTTTTTGGTGGCTGGGTTTTTTGCAACACAGATTGCCAGCCCTTCCTTCCACGGCACCTCTGATGGACTTCACTTAGCCAAGCATTCACTGTTTGCACCACCCAGGGGCCCTTTGTGCCAGTGGTGGTTGCTGTTAGGTGCCGTCCAGCCAGCTCCGACTCTTAGCGACTCCGTGTATCCTCAACAGCCTAATCCGCGTCGGATCCCGTTGCTGAAGCCACTGTGTCAGGTTGAGCGTTTTCCTCTTTTCCATGCAGCCTCCACTTTGCCAGGCATGATCTTCAGAATCAAGCCGGCTCTTAGGATGGCCTCTCACATCGTGAGGAGGGACGCCTATTGAACGCTCAGGATTCTTACGGCTTTCTTTTTGTCCCAAGTGGGTCTCAGCAGAGGGGACTTGCCAGATGAACTGGGGGTCTCTGGCCTTCAGAATCAGGTTAATTAATTCCACTTTACAGAGGAGAAGGAAATGGAAGCTCACAGTAAGTGATGTGTTCAAGGTAGCCCAGGATCCTGGCATCACAGGAACCAGATCCTTGACTCCTTCCCTGGTTCTGTTCTTTCTGTTGGCAGGTAGGGCAGTTACAACCTTGAAAACCTGACTGTGAACATATTTAGGAGGCATTCCAGAAGGCCAGGAGGGCTTCCTGTAGGAGGCTCCCCTGGGGGGTGGCACGGGTCTGAGGGATGGGAGTAGACGGTGTGGACTGGAAGCCTGGTGAGAGGCTCATGTTCCCTGCTCTCCCCTAGCTGGCTCGCTACACCAAGGAGGGCTTCCTGCACCTGGGCGCGCTGGGGACCACCACACTCCTCCCTGACACCCGCTGCCTGGTGGACAACGCCAAGAGCCGGCTGCCCCAGCTCCTCGACTGCGACAAGGTCAAGAGCAGCCTGTACAAACGCTGGAACTTCATCCAGGTGAGTGCTCCCTGTACCGAGCCACCACCCAGGACAGGTGAGGATGCTGCGAGCAACAGGGGAGCTGCAGCTTCTCCAGAGGCCACTAGGTCACAGCCTAGAGCCCCATCTCAAAGCACCCCAACGACTCATGGACCCCCAGCTCTTTGTGGGGAGTCCCTGGATGATGTCTGTGGAGACAGCCTTCTTCTCCATGCCTACACTCAGTGCAAAGGCTGCATTTAAGAAGAGTGAGCAGTTGCCATCTGGTTGACACTGGCCATGGCGAGCAGGTGTCACTCCGCAGAGTTTCAGTGCTGGTGTTTGGGAAGGAGACCTCGAGGTCTTTCTGCAGAGACACCCCTGTTGTTGTGAGATGCCATCGAGTCTGTTATAACTAATAGGGAATAGGTCTACCCCTTGCCCTATCCTGCACCGTCCTTGTGGTCTCTGATGTGCTCACAGTACCTCGAGGTGGAGGTACAATTCCAGCCTGTCTGGTCACAGCCAAGCTGACTGCACTGTCACAAAAACCAGACCCGCTACCCTGGAGTCGGTTCCAGCCGCGGGGACCTCCCCTTGGGTTTGAGGCTGTAAATCTTAATGGGAGGAGACGGCCCATCTTTCTCCAGAACAACTGGTGTATTTGAACCACCGACTTTTTGGTTAGTTACATAAGATATGGCATCACCAGGACTCCAGAGCTGGTTAAAGCCAGTTTCCATTGAGTTGACTGGGACTCTGAGTGACACACGGGGTTAAGCATTTGGTTGTTAACTGAAATGTTGTCAGTTCAAACCCACCCGGAGACAATTCAGCAGAACAGCTTGTTGCTCTCCGGGAAGGCCATCGCTGTGAGCACAGGTCTGCCCTCGCACGTGGTTTCCTGACAGGACTCAGTGGCGGCGGCGGTGGTTGTTGTTAGGTTCAGCATCAGTGCCAGCCGTGGCCACCCCACATGGTGCAGAAGTGACCCTGCCCGCTCCTGTGCCCCCCACAGTCTCTGCTGTGCGCAAACCCATTGCAGGGCTGGCTGGGTCAGTCTGTCTCACAGAAGCCCTTCCTCTGCTCACCAAGCATGATTCCAGAGACTGCTAACTAATGACTGTATATGATATGATAACTGTATATGATAACTGATAATGGTAACTGTATCATCGAGTTGGAACCGACTCACAGCTGACCCCCCAGCAGGTGTTCAGAGGCAGTAAATTGCACAGGAGGAGATGGGTTAGAATCTGCTAAGATTCTAAGAGAGGGCAAGGAAGGTGCCTTTCCTTCATGGTGTCGTTACCACCCGTGCCACTCTTACGGCCTCTGCTCACGGCCGCTGTGTCAGTCCATTTCCTTCAGGGTCTCCCTCTTTTCCAATGACTCTCTGATTGTCCAAACACGGCATCCTTCTCCAGAGTCTGATGACAAAGCGTGTAAGACAGTCTGACCATCTTCTCAGGAACATCGAGCTGCCCTTCTTCCCAAAAACACCTGTGAATTCTTTGGCAATCTGCAAAATATGCAGTATTCTTCAACAGCATCACGATACAAATGCATCAGTTCTTTTTCAGTCCTCTTTATTCCCTGTCCAGCTTTCATTTCTCAGTGAGGGGACTGAAAATACCGTGGCTTGGGTCCGGCCCAGCTTTGTCCTCACAGAGACGTTTGCTCCTTGGCACGTGGAAGAGGTTCCTCTACGACACAGATTTGCCTCATGTGGTTCATCATTGGTTTCTTAACTGCTGCTTCCGTGGCTCTGATTGTGAGTCCAAGTACAGTGAAATCCCTGACACTTCAGTCTTTCCCATTTATCCCAATCTTGCCTGTTAGTCCAGGGAGACTTCGGATTCCCTGGTACCTGTTAGATACACACAGAGCATGTCAGATCTGAAATATCCTATTCTGACAGCCCCAACTCAATATGCCTTGCCTGGTTTAGCCGCTCAAACTTGATGAAGCATCTTCATTTTCTGAGGAAAGGATGCTATCTTAGTTCTCTGATGCTACTGTAATAGAAATGCTACAAGTGGATGGCTTTAACAAACAGAAATGTATTCTCTCAACAGTTTAGGAGGCTGGAAGTCCAAATTCACAGCCCCAGTTCTAAAGGAAGGCCTCTGTTTGTACCAGCTGTTGGGTTCAGTCCTTTTTCCCTGTCAGCATCTGTGGGTGTGGACTTCTCCCTGTGTCTTGGCACCAGTCTCTCCTGGGTCTAGAAGGTTCACAGCCCAGGGGCCCTGGGTCCAAAGCACACTCACTGTTCTCAGATTTTCATAGCAATAGGAAGTTACTTGGTCTCTGCTTGATTGCATAACTTATATCTCAAAAGAGTTTGACCTAAGATGTCATTTAGTCCTGTATTTTGTTTCCTGCTTAACATGCCTGCCGCTAACCCTATCTTGTTAGCACAGAGGTTAGAATTTCTGTCCCATAAAGTAGTTATAGCAGATCACAAAGGAGAATAATTACACAGTACTAAGGATTTTTCATTTTGCTTGGCTCCACAATCAACATTCATGAGAGCTGCAGTCAGGAAGACAAACCGTGTTAACTGCAATGAGTAAATCTGCTGCTGGGGATTCTTTCAATTGCTGAAGAACTTTAAAGACTGAGCCATGTGGTATTTCCAGTTGCCTCACAGGCATGTGAAAGTTGGGCCGTGAACCAGAAAGACCCAAAGGGGAAGTGATGCCTTTGAATTTTAGTTTTGGTGAAGAATATTGAGTGTACCCTGGATTGCCAAAAGTACAAACATATCCTAGAGGGCGCACAGCCGGATTGCTCCCTTGAAGCAAGGATGGAGAAGCATCGTCTTGGATAAGATCAGCCTGTGGTCGGAAGGGGCTAGTCCCTGGGAAGGGGAATCTTACTTGAGGAAGCAGAGGGTCCGAGAAGGAGAGGGAGATGCCCAGTGAGATGGATTGACACAGTGACTCCAGCGATGGGCTTACGCCCCACAGAGCCTGTGAGAAGCGGAGCAGGGTCGAACAGGGTTTAGATCTGCTCCATATGGGCCGCGGTTAGTCACAATCAACTCTAATCAAATCTAATAATGATGGTAAAAGTCATGGCCTAATCTAGTCGACCAGCTCTCCAAAATCCCTCCTTCGTGCGTAGCGTCTCAGTGGATGTCCCCCGTGGGAAGTCCTCCCAGGACGGAAGGTAGTTAAGTCTGTCTGTCTCTGGGCCTTCTCTTCCCAGAATGGAGCCATCATGAACAAGGGGACGGGACGCTGCCTGGAGGTGGAGAACCGTGGCCTGGCCGGAATTGACCTCATCCTCCGCAGCTGCACAGGCCAGAGGTGGACAATTAAGAACTCTATCAAGTAGCAGAGGGAGCAGGGGCACCTGGACCACCCGGGACCAGCCACTCAGCAGAGACAGCAGGGGGAAGACGTGCTCACCCAGCATCCAGGGCTTCTACAAGAGCCGCCGGGGCTCCATGGAGATGGTCTGTCCACCAGGCCCTTAGCCCCTGCCGGCCCTGCGCACGCGGAACAGG
This sequence comes from Elephantulus edwardii, assembly GCF_000299155.1. Lineage (NCBI taxonomy): Eukaryota > Metazoa > Chordata > Mammalia > Macroscelidea > Macroscelididae > Elephantulus > Elephantulus edwardii. The sequence continues at coordinate 7,440,619 of NW_006399830.1, read as the reverse complement.
CACCTGCCCTGCTCTGGGAAACTGGACACGTGTCTGCCACAGCCCCAGATGTGACCTGGTGCACAAGAGCCTGACTGCCCACATGTCCCATTCATCCTTGCAGCCCAGGGCCAAGAGTGACAGCCAGCAGGTCCCCTCCACGCTTCCATCACTGCAGCCGCAGCTTCTGCCTTCCATCCCAGGCCTCGTCCACGAGGAGAAGGAAGACTTCTGCCACACCCCAGCCTCCTCCTGCCCCTCGGGCTCATAACCACCCACAACTGCTTCTGCCCAGATGCCCCTCTGCAATCCCAAGACCAGCCCCCCCAGACCTTCCCATGGGGTGGCTTTAGTGGCGACAACCTCGCATTTTTCCAGCCCCTCCTGAGATGACCTCAGAGGAACTGACACTGGTCACTGTTCACCTGGCTCCTCTGTGCAGGGGCACAGCTGAGGGACAGACACGGACGGGCTGAGCAAACAGGAGGGTCCCGGCTGCAAGGAGTGGCTCTGTCATCTCTATCCCCATGAGGGCCTGAAAGCCTGGACACAGAGTGACCACAGGGAACAGTGAGAGGCCCCACCACCAGGTGGGGCTGGGGACCAGGGGCCAGCTGCAGTTCTGCGTCCCTTCCCCACCCAGGCTCTGGGACCAGCACGGGGAGGCAGCGTCTCCTCCCTCAGCTGTTGTTTTTTTAATTGCCCTGTGGGTAGGATGTGCTTGTCCAGCAGAATTAACATGTCAGGGTGTGCATGCACGTGGGGTTGTAGGTGTCCACGTGTGTCCTTAGCGTGCAGCACAGTGGACGTCATGTGTCCAGCAGAGTTCACATCTGAGGGTGTGCATGCACGTGGGGGTGCAGGTATGGACGTGCTCCGTGTGTGCTCATGTCCACGCGTGTCCTGACAGTGCCACACTGTGGACGTCGCCTGTCACTCTAGGTTTGCCGCTTCTTACCGTTGGGGACGCAGCACTAGAAGCTCACTGGCCACGCAGAAGGTCAGGAGGACGTGGACCGGCCTGTCCCACTGGCACCCAGACAGCAAGGCTGTCCCTTCCATGGGCACCATCTCCCCCTTCCTCCTGTCCCTGGCAGATCCCAGCCCTTGAGCTGCCTGGTGTGTGGTTCAGTGTCTCATTCGGTGCCATCTTGTCGGTGGTCCCTCCCCTCCCTGTCGCCCACCTTGTGAAATAAACACACGTTAGCTCTTCCCAGAGGGGCCTCCTCGCCTTCTTTGCTACTTCTCCTCCTATTTGTATTTATTTATAAATGTGTAAATGGATTTCACATAAATATATATGTTTGCATGAACAACGAACCTGTCCTGGTCTGGACCGTCGTCATCATTTCGGACACACTCAAGCTCATTGCTGTTGTCGTGGTGTCAACCCACCTGGCCGAGGGTCTTCCTCTCTGCTGTCCCTCACCTTTCCAAGAATGATGTCCCTCTCCAAAGGCCTCTTCTAGCAACAGGCCCAAAGTATGTGAAATGAAGGTTTGCCATCTCTGCCTCCAAAGAGTACTCTGGCTGGACTTTCTCCGAGACATAACTGTTTGTTCTTTTAGCAGTTCATAGGATATGCTGTACTCTTCTCCAGCACCACAACCTAAAGACATCTCGTCATTGTTGTGTACCATCGAGTCGGAACCAACCCAGAGCTGACCCTCTGGTGAGTTTTCAAAGGCAGTTAATTGCACAGGAGGAGATTGCCCATCCTTCTTCCACGGAGCAGTTGGTGGCTTCAAACTGCGTGCCTTTGGGATTGCAGCGCAGCTTCTTGCCACATCTCATAGCAACACCTAAAAAAAGAAGAAAAAATCAGCCTTGCTCTCCCTGAATGCAGATTCCCTTCCCCAAGCTTGCCTCACTTTCTCCAGCCATAACCACACAGGCTGATTTAAAGATCAGAAGGAATTCAAATGACTTTTGAACCTAAGTCAAGATTCAGAATGGTATTTGGGCCCCTGATGTAGACTGAAATCCTCTACAGATCAAGTGCTTTAAAATTTAAGCTCTAATATGTCCTCAAATGAAATGGCAACAGAAATGATCACGGGTGGAATTTCTGGTAAATACCCAGACCTTCAAAACTGACAAATCTATGTTTCTTATTTTTCATGTTTTTGTTACACTTCCTCTCACTCTATCGGTTTGGAATACCCTCCCTGGGGGGCTACATGGGAAGGGAAGTAGATAAGACCACAGAAGCACAGCCTGGACCAGGAACCACCATCCTAAGCTGCTCCCAGCTTTCCATGCACTTTTTGGAAGCCAGCCTGCCTGCCTTTCTTGGCATCGGTGTTTTTGTTCCATTAACTCTAACGTTTATCTTCAAGGTTGGCGGTTCAGAGACACACAGAGGACGTGAGGAAGAGATATCGGTGATCTGTTCCGTGAAGATGACGACCAGGAAATGGCATAGCAGACAGTTCTGTGACCCAGGACAGCGGAGAGTCCGGGGCTCAGCGTCTGATTCTCCATTAAGGCCCAGTGACATGGGCAGCAGAGATGTGGCCTGGGAAGAAGAGAGGGCTGCCCCAGAGCTGCCCATGGCGTGAGGGGTCCCTGATGCACACACCGGTTTTCTTTGTTCCCAGGACCCCCAGCGGTGTAATGGTTACTTGCTCAGCTGTGAACTGAAAGGTTGGGAGTTGGAACCCAGCCAGTAACCCCAGAAAAGCAGGCCTGGCATGTGCTTCCTTTGAGATGACAGCTGAGACAGTCCCATAGGGAACTTCTGCCCCATTTCATGGGGATGGGTCCTCCATGGGGACCGACTTGATGACACCCAGAAATCAACAATAGCCTCACTCCACTTTGCTGTGAGCGCTGCTCTGGCAGGAGGTGGGTCAGCCTGGTGGGGGTTGGGGGCGTCCGTCAAGCTGCTGCGGAGCCAGGTGGTCCAGGGTCTCGAGTCTGGAGTGACCAGTGGGCGATTTCACCCTGGGCCCCAGGTCAGCAGCATGTCACCCCTTCTGCGGCCCCAAATCCTGGACCCTCATCAGCTGTGCGTCCTTGTGCTGATGGGACTGGGCTTGCCAAAGCCCACCCTTCACCCTCTTACAGCCGATTGGCTTAGATCACGGGGATCACGTCCTGATGTCCGCATCACATGTGCTACGTGCACGTTGTCTGGAGAGACAGGGTTCGATCCATGCCCTCCCCAGAGAGGTTCCACAGGGACCTTCCAAGACTGACTCCTCCAACTTCACCTGCCATCAATGTGGTGGGCACCTGCCACCAGCAGACTGAGAACAAACGGCCAAGCAAGGTAGCAAAGAGGGCCACACAGGTGTCTCTCCAGTGACACAGGGACTGCTGGCCAGCCAGGAATTATCGCCACTCCTACACGGCCGTGGGATCCCTATTAACCCAGGATCAAATTGCATCCTAACCCACTGCCCACCGGGTGCCCACTGCCTGGCAGTGCAGTTACTGATAAGCACTGTTGTTTCATTGTCCACTCAGCTCACTGGCTTTGAGTCTCTTTCGAGTCCTAGTGACCCTGCCTCAGGCTGACCATGCTGGACGGCGTTCGGGGGGGTGGGGGGGACTGATGTCTCTCTCCTGAGGAGCTGCTGATGGATTTGAACTGCCAGAGACACGAGGCCTCTGGCTTAGAAGAACGCCTCGCTGCGGACGATGCTGCCAGAGGCCCTGTTCTTTGTTGTAAGGGGCCGTCACGCCAGGAGCCCCACAGTATGACCGACAAGGCCCAGGCCTGCCGTCTTCACAGTCACGGCACCCACCGTGCCAGCCCATCTCACCAAGGGTCCTCCGCTTCCTCAGTGTCTCGAATCCGCCAAGCAGCATGTCTTTCCTGAGGGTTGGACCCTTCCTGATAACAGGCCCGAAAGAGTCGAGACAAAGTCTTACCATCCTTCCCCTCAAAGAGCATTTGGCTGCATTTCCTCCAAAATAAATTTGTTCTTTCTTCTGTGGACCTTAGTATATGCCGTATTCTTCACCAGCACCACAGGCGCAAGGTACCAATTCTTCCTCAGCCTTCCTTAATCATCGTGCAGCTTCCACATGATCAGAGGAGTTACGCTGCCAACCCAAAGGCACACAGTTCGAATCCACCAGTTGCTCAGAGGAGAAGGATGGGCCATCTGCTCCCATGGGATTCTCCTTCCTCTGAAAACTTGCTGGAGGGTCAGCTACACTTGGTTCCTGCTTGACAGAACACAAACCCCAGCATGCCATTGTTGGGTGCACCTTAGTCCTCAGAGGGACAGTCTTTGCTGCCGTTAGCTGCTATCAAATCAGAAATTCCTGGGGACTCCACCAGCGGAATGAAGCACTGCCCAGTCCTGCCCGTCCCCATGATCAGGTAGGAGGGCAGCACTGTGGCCCGACGACGGTCACTGGCCGACCTGGGCTCCCCATGCCTTAGTCTGGAGATGGTGTCATAGCAGCACGCAAGCAGCAGCCTGAGGACAGCGGCTGTGCATGAGACCCTCGACCAGAAACCCAGCCCAGGCCTTGGGGCAGGAGGTGTGGACCTCTGCGGCTCCACCCCCAGTGCCTACCCCAGTAAACTCTAATCCGGGTTCTTCAGAGGCAGGGAAGCAAGCCAAGCAAATCCTCGTCTTGTAGCTGTCGAGCAAGAGTCAATTCATAGCTGACCCTCAGCAGCTTTCCAAGGTGGTGAATCTTATGAAGAGACTGCCCGTTTTCCCCCCTCAAACCCACTGGTGGATTTGAACCATCAGTGAGGCTCCCTACAGACCAGGCCACCAGAGCGTCCCCTTTAGAGACAGGGAAGGTAGCCAGGCAGACTCAGATCCCCATAAACCCTGCTCTTGCTCAGCCTCTGCAGATGAGATCAGGAGATGCGGCAAGATCATGGAGAAGGTCTACCAGTTGTCCTAGCATCAGCTCTGGTCCACGGGGGCCCTGCATGTGTGCCCGAGTAGATCTGTGCCCCAGTGGCTGCTTTTTTTGGAGTTAGGTTGCCACACCTTTCTTTCAAAGCACTTCTGGGTGGACTTGAACTTTCAACCTCTTGCTTTGCAGCCAAGTGCATTGGCTAGTTACACCACCCAGGGACTACGCTGAAACACCACAGATTATAACTGAGAGAGACCCACGCTGTATTGCACAGACAGCAAACTCGACTCCAGGTGGTGAACTGGGTTCATTTCTGCCACTGGTCAAGCTTTCTCGGGTGGGGGCCCCAGGTGCCATTCCTCACAAGCTGGGGCCACCGCTGATGAACACTCGTATATAAAGTTTCTAAAATAACATGCAGGATCTTTTTAAAAGGAAAGAAAATATTTGTACAGGTCCTTGGGGTTGACCTAATTTATTTCTATGTTGTGATGTTTCAAAAATACATACACGCACAAAACAGCGTTTGCCCGCAGGTCAATGACAATCATAAAATAAAAATACATTTACAAAGAAATGCAAATAAATCTGCAAAGTCAACACAATTTAAATGTTAGCGTTCTCTGCTGTGGAGTAACCAGAACTGATGACTACCCACCAGCAAATAACAGAGTGAAACGTCGCCCTGCTGTGCCGTGTTCGTGACTGCTGATACATCTGCCTTAGCTTCCGGTGCTGTGTGGTTGGTATCACAAGGGAAAGGCTTTAACACACAGAGATTTGTTTTCTCACCATTTAGGCAACTAGAAGTTTGAATTGGGGGCACCGTCTCTCTCTCTCTCTCTCTCTCTCTCTCTCTCTCTCTCTCTCTCTCTC
>NW_006399830.1:7430014-7434828 GCF_000299155.1 Elephantulus edwardii | reverse complement strand
TCTCTCTCTTCCTCTCTCTCTCTTTCCCTCCCCAACTTTCTCTCTTCTCTTCTCTGGGATGTGGTCCTTATTCCCTTAGAGCTTCCGCCCCCTCAGTTCCTTGGTGATTTCACGTGGTGCGGCTCTTCCCCTCTGCTTGTGTTTGTTTGCTCATTCTGTCATTTGCTCTCAAAAAACCTGCCTTCAGATACAGCCGGCACTAATACTGCCTCATGAAGTTAACAACTCACTCTCAAATAGGATTATAGCCGGGATCTAGGGGTTAGGATTGATAACGCCTGTTTCAGGAAGCAGGGTTTCATTCACAGCAGTCCTTCAGCCCAGCGCTGTGGCTGTTAAAATTTAAATAATTAGCACTATCGTAACCTTGTGCAGTCTTGCTTGCTGACAATAAATTGGTGTTTTGGGTGTGAATGCCGCCTCCACCAGGGAGTCCTCACGGTTGTGCCCTGATTCTCCCCGACTCAGCTGGCACAGGCGTGTGGAGTATTTATTACCTGTTCATTCGTTCCATGTGTGTTCATTCCCCCCCCCCCTCCATGTTTGGTGTTACTGGGTACAGCAGTGGACAAAATGAACAGTTCTCCAGAAATTTATATTCATTGGTGGTGGCATAGTTACAGTGTGTCACTACAAACCAAAAGGATAGAAGTTCTAACCCACCGGGCTCCGGGAGAGACAGATGGGAGGTGTCCCACGTCAAGATCTACCACCTCCGAGGCCCAGTGCGGGAGCAGCGTGAGGGGGCGTCGCCTCTGCGGCAGTGGGCGTGCTTCGGTTGATACAGTTTTAAGTACAACAAGCCTTGGTGGCACAGTGGTTAAACATTTGACTGCTAACTAAAAGGTTGTCAGTTCGAACTCACCAGCCCCTCTGCAGAAGAAAGATGAGGCCGTCTGCATCTATAAATGTTGTTGTTGTTGTTGTTGTGTGCCATCAAGCCAGAACCATCATAACAGACCCTCCAGCAGGTTTTCAGAGTCAGTTAATCTCATGCGAGGAGCCTGCATATCTTTCTCCTACAGAGCAACTGGTGGATTTGAACCATCTGCCTATAGAACGTTGGAAAGCCTTTGAGGTGGGTCTGCTCTGCCCTGCAGGCTCGTAGTGGGTGTTTGGAGTCAGCACACAGCCTTCAGAACCCGATGGGCATGGTACGCACGGGGTCACAGTGAGCTGGGGTCACCTTGAGCCAGGGTCACCGTGAGCCAGGGTCAGCTGGGCAGTAACTTAGTCCCCCTCTTGTGGCCTTTCTGTCACAGCTTCTTGTTGCTGTTCCAAGCTGCCATCAGGTCAACCCTGGCTCACGGTGGCCCCATGGGTGTCAGGTTTTCAATTGCAGATTCTCCAAAAGTGGATTGCCAGGCCTTTCTTCTGAAGCACCTCTGGGTTTGCACCACAGGGAAGCTCCAAACTAACGAGAATCTAAGTGGCTAACTGCTCTACCGCTAACCAAAAGGTTGATGGTTCAAACCCACCAGTCCCCACGGGATGAAGGTGAGGCAGTCTGTGTCTGTTAAAATTGCCTCCTGGGAAACCTGGAGTAAGAGTCATCCCTGAGCCTCAGCTCTCAGCCAAACAATAGACAGGGCGGGTAAGGAGGTGCAGTGCCAACCCAAGGGCAACCAGTTTGAATCCACCAGCTGCTCTGCAGGAGGAATATGGGCCGTCTCCTCCCTCGTGATTTACTGACTCTGGAAACCCTGCTTGAGGGTCAGCTGGGAGTTAATTTCGACTCAAGGGCCAAGTATGTGCGAGTGAGTGGGGACTGAAGGGTGCCCTGGTGGTGTGGCCTGTAGGGCTGTGCGGCTGAGTGAGGGCAGCGCCCCCTGGGCAGTTACACTCCCCACGGCTCCTCAGGGGTCTCCTGTTGGTGCCACAGCAGAAAGGCCTGGCGATCTGCTTCCTTAAAGATCACTGTTAAGAAGAGTCACCGAAGGGCATTTCTGCTTTGCGATACAAAAGAGTGTCCTGAGTCACAATAGACTTGACAGCCACAAGTTTAGGAGTTAGAAGAAACAGGGGATTATCTCCATGAGCATTATTTCATCCTCACCCTGTCATCCCAGTAGCCCAGGCCAGTCCTGGGTGCTGCCTCCAGGAAGTGACCATTCGTTGCCAGAGATGTCCCTGCCACTCTGTCACCCTCAGGTGTTCTGCCTGTAACAAAGAACCCAGCAGCTTGGGGACATACTTCTCAGGAGAGCTATAAATGTGTGATGGACTGACAGCTTAGTCAATACCATTAATGGCTATTATAGGGAAGCCAGTTGGGGCTAACGTCCGTGGGAATCCAACTTCTGCTCCCTTATGGAACAAGAGGATGCAGCAGAGACTGCTCACCCAATCTCTCCTGCTTTGTCGGTAAAGAACTCTCTGCATTGCAGTGTTCAGCAACTGGAAATCACTGGGCAAGGTATCTGGGGACACTCTTAAAAAGTTGGACTTGTGTCCTTTTCTTGCTACTTAGAACATAGATGTGATGGCTGGAGCAGCAGCAGCTAATTTGCAATGACAAGGTGACTTTGAGAATGGTGCAGGAGACACATAGCAGTAGTCTGGACTCCTGAAGAAGCTGCCACGCTGTGGACAGCCTACTTAAGAAAAACAAGACACAGATAAATCTTGCGTTTATTCCATGGTTATTTAGGTGTCTTAATGCCATTGAATCATTGCTTTAAGCCAAAATTGAGCACGTTGACATTGAATCCATTTCAGTGGGTAAGTTATCTTATAGGGCAATGTAGGCCTGGCCCTTAGAGCTTCCAAGATTGTAATCTTCACAGAAACAGATGCCTCATCTTTTTCCTGTGGGTTTGAACCACCACCATTTTGATTAGGGGTCAAGTATTTAACCACTTCCCTGTCAGGCCGCCTTGGCTCTGCAATTTTATTGATCTGGAGACAAAATTTCTGCTGTTTCAGAAGATACTGCGGTCAATCTTCACTGGCACAAGATCGTTTGGGGTTTTAGAGAGGTTTTGTGTTTTGTTTTAGAAATTTCACTTAAGTCTGATACTGTGTGCTAGCCTACCATAGCTGGTTCAAATCCCTAGGGCATGGTGGTGGCATGCTGAGCTGCTAACTGAAAGGTTGGTAGTTCGAATCTGGGGTATTGAACCCTTGAAAATTGGCTTTTATAGCCTGTAGGTTAGTCCCCATTGAGGGGGGAATGATGAGGTCTTGCAAATCATCAACAGCTGTGACGCCAATATAAGAGAGCACTTTCCACACTGTGAGAACTGATAGTGATGGGGGTGAAGAGACTGTGGCATTGCTGTGAAGAGATTGTAGCAAGTTGTAACAAGAGAAACCTTGGAGATAAAGGCCACAGTTAAAGGTTTTGCTTGCTGAATGAAGGAAAAGCTGACTGCTCTGAAATAAAGTTTGTAGGACAATTGAGGAGATCAAGGCTTCTTACATTTGTGCTGTTGAACTGTACCTGTATTTTCGCTAATTGAGGAATTGTGTCTTGCTGTTAATCTGGCTTGGGACTGCTGGACTACACCTGGATTTGCATTGTGAGATACTCTTTGCCTTCTTCACTTTCCAACCTGTTTCCCTAATAAACTCCATAACTGTAAGAAAAGTCTGTGAGTCTTGCAATGAACGTTGGACCCAGTGATTGATAGATATAGTACAGGAGCCAAAGGACACACTGACAAAGGAGATTAATCAGAAGTGGCAAATGGACAATTAAAACAGACTTTCAAGGAGGGGGGAAGAAGAACAAACTGGGGAGGAGGGTAGAGAAAATAGTGCAACAATGAATGAATGAAAACACAAAATCTCTGTAAATGTTCATTAAAATTAATAAAATGTAATAATTTAAAAAAAAAGAAATAGTACAGGAGCATGTGGGTGGCATGTCTGACTGTGTTGCTATTTGTATGATACTACGGATGTTATTGATAGGGAAAGTTTCCCTTTGATGAAGCAGGTAGAAGTCAGACTCAGTCATCCTGTGTTGCGTCTGCTTCTTTCCCAGACTCCATCAGCCGCTCCTCAGAGAACTAGGACTGACTCCTCGAAAGATTTACAGCCTCAGAAACTTATGGGAGGGGCAGTAGGAGTCGGGATCTGCTTGACGGCCACAGTGGTTCAACAGGGTGTTTCTCACCTTCCATGCAGGAAGATCCAGGTTTGGATTAATAAATTTACTAATAAATCAATAAATAGGGGGGTTGTTTGACTGAAAGGGAAATATATTTTTAAATAAATAAATAAAGGTTCAAGATAATGAAAATTTCTGAATTTTAATCCAGAAATCAGGATCTGGATTTGCTTCCAGGCCTGTACACGTCCGCGGAGAATTTCATTTTAATGGGGTGCTGAGCAGATTTCACCAGAGCTTCCAGACTGACTCGGAAGAAAGGCCTGGTGAACAACTTCCAAAGATAATCAAATGAAAACTGTGAGGTGGAGGAGGTGTACTTGCACTGTGGGTTCATTTTAAAAATTTAAGCTTTTAAGATGTGCATGAATGGTTGACCAAAAAACCAATTTGCTCTGGAAACTTTCATTCAAATCATGATGTTTTAAAAAAATATTAAAAGGTTAAAAAGAAAACAACCTCCAACACCCCGCACTCACACTGGTTCAACCCTCACCTGATCACTGGATTGGCACAGACTGGGCCGTTTCCTAATGTTCCAACTTTAGGTTCTCTACCAAGTTGTGCCAAGAAATCTGGAGAACGACCACTTGGCCAACTCACTGGAAGAGATCTATATTTGTTCCTATCCCAAAGAAAGGTGACCCAACAGAATGTGGAAACTACAGAACAATCTCACTGATTTCACATGCAAGCAAGA